>NW_017732023.1:481262-575402 GCF_001890085.2 Hipposideros armiger
ATTTCTTTTAATTTATAGATCAATTTGGAAATAACTGGCATCTTACATTTCTGGATATTGTTATTCATAAAGCTCCATTTAATTTGGCAGGTTGCCTTTAATTTCTCTCAAAAATGTTTTTTTGTATGTCTTACAAGACTTTTACTTTCTTTGATTTGTGATGGCTCTTGATGCTAATATAAATGGTTTAATTAAAAAATACCGAGTTGGTAATTTTATCTTTTATTGCATAGAAATATATACTTATTTACATATTTACCTTGTATCTAGAGACCTTGTTAAATTTCTTTTTTTAAATTATTTTAATAATTTAATACATTTTCTATATACATAATCATGCTATGTATGAAATAATGACAATTAAAAAAAGTTTTCCCAAACCATGTGAACTTTTTTTTTTTGTCATTTGCAATGGACAGGACTTTTCACGATGTTATAAAATGTTGAGTACAGGTAGTGATAGTGGAGGACATCTTTATCACGTTTTTGAACTCATGAGATAAACTAAATAGTTTACTATTAAGTAGAATGTTGATGATATGTATATTTTTATATTTTTTTAAATTAAGTTGGAGTTTATACACAGTGAAGGGCACAGATATTAAGTGTTTGGAGTAATTGATGGTTACATACTTTTGGAACCACCCCTGGATCAATATATAGTGTATTCCAAGCACCTCAGAATACTCAGGTGTGCCCCCCTCCCACTTCTACCTGTGCCTCTGGTTTAGTGACTGAACTCAACTGGCATTAAATTGGAGTTCATTGATGAAGTTCATAAATCATTTTCTGGAACATAGAGCATGGTGGGAAAATGTGAAGGTTAAATCTTCAGTCTTTTTCCTCCTCAGTATTCACTTTTGCCTTTTGTTCTGTTGGAAAGATATGTCCCCATNACACACACACACACACACACACACACACACACACACACACGCACGCATACCTCAAAGATACTGCAGTTCAGTTTCAGAACACCAGGTAACTACAGTATTGCCACAAGGATATGAAAGAGAGTCCAGGGAATATAATTAATAATGTAAATATTGTGTAGGGTGTCAGATGGTCACATGTCTTGTTAAGGAGACCACTTCATGGATGGGGTAGAGGCTTGATCACTGCACTGTCCACCATACTATTTTCCATAGTGGCTATACCAATTTACATTCCTACTAACAGTTTATAAGGGTTCCTTTTCCACCCCCATATCCTCACTAGTGTTATCTTTTTAAATTAATTTATTTATGTTTAATAATAGCCAGTCTAACCAGTGTGAGGTGATATATCTCACCACGATTTTGATTTGCATTTTCCTGATGCTTAGTGATATTAATAAGCACCGTTTCGTGTGCCTGTTGACCATCCACATGCCCTCTTTGGAGAAATATATATTCAGATCCTCTGCTTGTCTTTTAATTGGATTGTTTTGGGACATTTTTGCTATTTAGTTGTATGAGTTGCTTTTGTATTTTGGATATTTACTACTTATTAGTTACAGGAATTGCATATATTTGTTTCCCATTTAGTAGGTTGTCTTTAAATTTGGTTGGTCATTTCCTTTGCTGTGCAGAAGCTTTTTATTTGACGTAGTCTCACTTGTTTATTTTTGCTTTTGTTGTCTTTGCTTTTGGTGTCAAATTAAAAACAAAAAAATCTCCAAGAATGATCAAGTAGATTACCACCTAGGTAGTATTCTAGGAGTTTTATGGCTTAGGGTCTTACATTAAATGGTCTTTAATCCATTTTGAGTTAATTTTTGCATATGGTATATGGAAGATAGTGGTCCAGTTTTATTTTTTTGAATGTGCCTGTCCAGTTTTCCAAGTTTATGATTTATTGAAGAGATTATTCTTTCCTGATTGTATATTTTTGGCTCCTTTGTTGTAAGCTAATTAGCCATAGATGTATGGATTTACTTCTGGACTTTCTATCTTGTTCCATTCATCTGTGTATGTGTTTTTATGCCAAATACCATACTGTTTTGATTACTATAACTTTGTCATGTAGTTTAAAATCAGGAAGAGTGTTGCCTCCAATTTTCTTTTTTCTCAATATTCCTTTGGCTATTTGGGATCTTCTGTGGTTCCATACAAATTTTAGGATTGTTGTATTTCTGTGAAACATGCCATTGGAATTTTGATTGGGATTGTACTGAATTTGTATATTGCTTCGGGTAGTATGGACTTTTTAACAATATTAATTATTCCAATCCATGAGCATGGAATATCTTTCCATTTATTGTGTCTTTAATTTCTCTCATCAATGTTTTATACTTTTCAGTGTACAGAACTTTAAACTCCATGGTTATATTTATTTCTGGATATTTTATTTTTTGAAAGCAAATATAAATGGGATTGTTTACTTACCTTATCTCTATTTTATTAAAGTATAATTGACACAATATTATATTGCAGATTATAACATTTATGTATCTTATGATGTGACCACCATAAGTCTAGTAACCATCTGCTTTGGACAGTTATTACAATATTATTTTATTCTCTGTAATATAGAGGACATCCCCATGACTAATTTATTTTAAAACTGGAAATTTATTCGTTTTACTCCCTTTCACCTTTTCATCCATTCACCGCCCTCCCCCAACTCTTCTGGCAACCCTTACTTTTTTGTTTGTATCCATGAGTCTGTTTTGTTTATTTTTTCTTGCTTTTCTATATCCCACATATAAATGGAATCTTATGGTATTTGTCCTTGTCTGAATTATGTCACATAATACCTTGTAGATCCATCCATGTTGACACAAATGGCACCATTTCATTTTTCAAAAACTTAGTTATATTCCATTATCTATATATGTAACACTTTTTTTTTGTCTATATATCAGTGGGCACCTAGGTTGCTTCCATGCCTTGCCTATTGTAAATAATGCTGCAAATGAACATAAGTGTTCATATATCTTTTTGCGTTATTGTTTTTGTTTTCTTCAGATAAATACCCAGAAGTGGAATTGCTGGGTTGTACAGTAGTTATATCTTACATTCTTGAGAAACCTCCAAACAATTTTCCATAGTGGCTGCACCATTTTATAGTCCCACCAACAGTGCATGAGGGTTCCCTTCTATCCATATCCTCACCAACATTTGTTTGTTGGCTTTTGATAATAGTCATTATGACAGGTATGAGTAGATGGGTTACTGTGATTTTAATTTGCATTTCCCTGATGACTAGTGATGCTAACCATCTTTATATATGTCTGTTAGCCTCTCTATGTCTTCTTTGGAAAAATACCTGTTGAAGTCCTCTACATATGTTTTGAAAAATCATATTGTTTGTTTTTTTGATAGTGAGTTGTATGAGTTCTCTATATATTTTGGATATTAACCCATTTTCAGATATATAATTCACAAATATCTTTTCCCATTCAGTAGGTTGTAATTTCATTTTGTTGATATGCGTTGTTGGAAAAGTCATGATGTATTTTTTGTATGTTTTTCATTGCAAAAATGTGTCATGACTTTTCTGACAACCCAATAGTTTCCTTCATTGTGCAAAAGCTTTTTTATTTTGATGTGGTTTCATTTTATTTATGCTTTTGTTGTTGTTGCCCAGGGAGACATATCCAATAAAATATTGCTAAGACCAATGTCAAAGAGTTAACTGCCTATGTTTTCTTTTTTCATTTATGTATAGTTGGCACACAATATTATATTAGTTTCAGGTGTACAATATAGTGATTTGACATTGTTGTACCTTACAATGTGATCACTCACTGATTCTAGTATTCATCTGTCACCATTGTCACTTATCACAATGTTGTTAACTATATTCCCCTTCACCTTTTTTCTCCCATCCCTCACACCCCCTTTCCTTTAATAACCATCTCTTTGGTCTCTGTTTCTGTTTTTTTTGTAGGGGTTTCATAGTTTTAGATCTTACATTGAAGTCTAATCCATTCTGAGTTTATTTTTGTATATGGTATAAGATAGCGGTATAGTTTCATTTTGTGCATGTATCTGTCCAGTTTTCCCAACACCATTTATTGAAAAAACTGTCATTTCCCCATGGCATATCCTTGCCTCTTTTCTTGTAGATTAATTGGTCATATGCATGAATACATTCCTGGGCTCTATATTCTGTTACATTGATATATGTGTCTGTATTTGTGTTAGTAGCATACTACTTTGATTACTATAGATTTGTAGAATAGTTTGAAATCAGTGAGTGTGACACATACAACTTTGTTCTTATTTTTCAAAATTGTTTTGGCAATTTGGGGTCTTTTGAAGTCCTATATAAATGTTAAGATAATTTGTTCTAGTTCTATGAAAAAACACATTAGTGTTTTGATAGGGATTGCATTGAATCTGTAGATTGCTTTGGGGAGTATGGACATTTTAATGTTATTAATCCTTCAAATCCATGAGTACAGTGTATACTGACATTTATTTGTGTAACCTTCAATTTCTTTCATCAATGTTGTATAGTTTTCAGAGTACAGGGTTTCACCGTGTTGGTTAAATGTATCTCTAGGCACTTTATTATTTTTGATACAAATATAAATAGAATTATTTTCTTAATTTCTCTTTCTAATAGTTTATTATTGGTGTATAGATACACAACATATTTCTATATATTAATTCTGTATCCTGAAAGTTTAATTTATTCATTCTAACAGTTTTTTGGTGGAGTCTTCGTAATTTCCTATATTCATATCATGCCATCTGCAAATAGTGACAGTTTTACGTCTTCTTTTCCAATTTGAATGCCTTTTACTTTTTGTCTGATTGTTATGGCCAGAACTTCTAATACTATGTTAAATAAAAGTGGTGCATGTGGGCATCTTTGTTTTGTTCCTTATATTAGAGGAAAACTTTCACCTTTTCACCATTGAATATGAAATTAGCTGTGGGATTGTCATATATATGACAAGAAACACACTTTATTATGTTGAGGTGTGTTCCTTCTATACACACGTTGTTGAGAATTTTTATTATAAATGGATGTTGAATATTTTCAAATGTTTTTTTCTGCATCTATTGAGATAATAATATGATTTTTATTTTTGGTTTTGTTAATGTGGTGTATCACATTAATTGATTTGCAAATATCCAACCATTCTTGTATATCTGGGATAAATCCCACTTCATCAAGTAATATCTTGTTAAAAGATGTTTGCATCTATGTTCATCAGAGATCTTGGCCTACAATTTTTTTTTTCTTTTTTTGGTAGAGTTTTTGTCTGGTTTTGTTATTCGTGCAATTCTGGCCTCATGGAATGAGGTTGGAAGTGTTCCTTCCTCTTCAATTATTTGGAATAGTTTAAGATGGATAGGTATTTTCTTTAAACTTTTGATAGAATTCACCTATGAAGCCATCTGGTCCTAGACTGTTTGTTTGTTGTGAGTTTTTTTGATTACTGATTTAATTTCATTACTAGTAATTGGCCTCTACAGAATTTGTTTCTTCCTGGTTTAGTTTGGAAGGTTTGTGTTTGTAGATATATATCCTTTCTTCTAGGTTGTCCAATTTGTTTATTCATAATTGTTAGCTGTATTTTGTTTTATGATTCTTTGTATTTCCATGGTGTCAGTTGTAATTTCTTTTCTTTCATTTGTGATTTTATTTATTTGGACCCTTCATCTTTTTTTTCTTGATGAGTTTGGATAAACATTTATCAAGTTTACCTTTCATTGATCTTAGTTTCATTGATCCTTTCTATTGTTCTTTTAGTTTCTATTTTATTTCTACTCTGATCTTTATCATTTCCTTCCTTCTACTCAGTTTGAATTTTGTTCTTATTTTTCTAGTTCCTTAGTTGTAAAGTTATATTATTTATATGGGCTTTTTCTTGTTTCTTGAGGTAGGCCAGTATCACTATGAACTTCCTTCTTAGAACTGTTTTTGAGCTGCATCCCATAGAGTTTGCAAAGTTGTATTTTCATTTTCATTTGAGATTTATACTTTCACATGCTTTTCTTTTACTATTTAGCACCCTTTTGTTTCAGCTTAAAGAACTCACCTTAACATTTCACCTAGTGGTGATAAAATCCTTCAATTTTCCTTGTCTGGAAAACTCTTCATCTCTCCTTTAATTCTGAAGGACAACTTTGCCAGACAGAGTAGTGTTGATTGGTAGGTTGTGTCAAAGTCTCTGTTACCCATTTTGATGTTTTCTTTATTTTTTTCTCATTTGCCTGATGTATAAAAATTGCTCAGCTAGGTTTTGGATTTCTTTCAGAGGGAACTGTTCCATATTTAGCTGTATATTTGGTGTGTCTGTGAGAAAAGGTTAGTTCAGATCCTCCTACTTTGCTATGTTGAACTGACAACCCATTTTACATTATTGTCTACCTTAAGAAGAAAATAATTTTATTTTCATTTTGTGGGTCAAACAAATGAGGAACAGGTAGTATGTAATCCTTGTATAGTAAGTATCACATAGGTGGTAAAGGTACAGTCAGGGTTTGGTCTCCAAAACAGGACCACTTGAACTATTGGGTTGTCTGAAAAGTCATGATGTATTTTTTCTGTTTTTCATTGCAAAAATGCATCATGACTTTTCCGACAGCCCAGTATTATGAAAACTATTAAGGCTTTAGTTAAAGTGAACTCATAAAAGGACAACTCTAGGAGTTGTTTCCTCAACCCCTCTATTGACAGAAGCTATTATCTTTTCATTTACTCTCTTGCTTTTAAAACCAGGGTGTCATTGGACAAAATTAACAAGTTAATAAGTGTTAAATGGTTAACAGAAGCCATAGTATAAATACAAATATCCTCTATCTTGGTCATTGTTTCACATTTCTAACATTCCCATTTTCTGAGTTCTCTCAGGTCATTTACTTATCAGCATTTACATTATTATAGTGGTGTGTTATAATAGCAACTGAGCTTTAAATATTCCTTAAAAACTACTCTGTGTAATTGTGGTGGGCTCTATTTCACAGTATACTTGATAGTGTTGAGAATGTGAGATAAGATTCTTCTTCTCTGTCAGTGATTTCAGCTGTCAACCTCTAAAACAGAGACACATGGAAACTGTTATTAAAACTTTTTGTCAAAGCAAGGGTACTTCACAAGTGAATAAATCTTGAACAGCCAACTTCTCAGTCTCTTGAGCACTTTTTATTTATTATAAATACAAGTCAATACCACAAGATGGCACCTTCTTACTTTCAACATCTACGATTACAAATAATTATCTTTTTAATATGTTGTTTCAGATATTATTGAAACCTTATAAAAGCAAAACTTGCTACAAACAGTACCAGCATTTGATGTATATTAAATGAGGTCAGATAATTAAATTCAAAAAAAGAATTTATAAATATTCAGATAAGAAAATTGAAATTACAAAAGCAGAGTTTGTCATCATTAAACCAAATTACAACTGTGTGTGATTAATTCTATATCTAGATTGCTAAGTTTTTGTTAAAATGCAGTATTAGTAATCAAATAATCTACCTCATTCTCCAATAGAACCACCTATTTCATTTGTACACCCTACCATTCAGTACACATTTCATTCACAAACCACCTAGCTTTCATCTAGCCCAGCAATTATGCATACTCCATTTTTTTCCCTATCAATGCAATCCATGAAGTGCCATCATCCCCTGGCTACAAAACAAAATACAATATTTAAAGGTAAAAACTCAGAGAATTTCTGAAATGGTAACCCATTCTCTCTGTGTTCATGAAAATAGTCAATCCAATTTGAAAGTCTTTGAACTAATGTAAACTCTAGAAAACTCAGTGTTGAAGTATGGGAAGAATAAAGATTTGCACTAATATAGTGCATAACAATGCAGTGTCAGACTCATCATTTACAGTAAATGCCTTGATTGAACTTTCCTCCCGATTGTCATCATGCTGCTGAAGATAAAGTTTACTCAAGTCTGTGGGAATTCCATCATGTTTTCTTCCTCCCATTTCCAAACAGGAAGAGAAGGGTTTTCAGGTCCCTTGGGAAAATCAAAAAATTAAACACTCACACCCTCAAACAACTAGAAAGCAAAATGGCAGACCAAATAATCCTTGACTCCATGTCCAAATGAAGTTGAGGCATTATACTTTTGCAATATTTGTATTCTGCCTAATATATCACACCATGAGATTCCTCAAAAAACTGAGAAGTCTGAGAGCTACAAAAGAGAAAGCGGTTAAGGCAGTTGATGTCTACATTTGGATTTCTTTTTCACGTTACATGTCTAAGTCTCCATCGTAGGCTAAGGTCAGAGGCTTCTGTTGGGGAGGTGTGCTTTGATGTGGTTTTGGCTTCTTGCTGCAAAGGGAAAAGAATTCCTGAGATAAAGTTCACAAAGCACTCTTTTATCTGCCAAAGACAACTTTGAGGTTTAGAAATTCAAGCAGTCAAATGACAAATTATTTTGTCTGGACTTGTGGGTTTCTTTTCTGAATACTTGTATACTTCCAAGCTATTTTCAGGTGAAGCCACCATGCTTTCAAAATCTTAAAAATGGTTTAGTGGAAACAATGAACTTGGTAGAGGGCACTCTCCTTTCTTCTTTTTGTTTGTACATAGTAATATGAACATCTGCTGCTCACTAATTCCTAAGCTACTGCCACCTTCACATCACAGATTTTTAACATCATAAGCTGCTGGAGCAGCCAGACACTAGAGCATCACCCTGATCTTGTTTTGAAGTAAACATGCTTCTGCTCTGGTCTGAAACCCGACATTTAACTGCTAAGCCACCAGAGTCTTGTCAGGAAAATCCCACTGATTCTGTACTATGCAAAGCCATTCTCACCTGATCTGTTTTACCTGAGGCCAGCAACTCTGCCAGGTCAGAGAGGGCTGCTACTCCTCACAGAGAGAGAAGCTGAAATTGAGCACTACAGCCAGTTCACACAGTGATGCCCCAGTTCTGGAGAAAAACACCCTGCCGTTTACTCTTTGATTCTTATTATGGGTGAATCTCAATTTCTGTCTATGAATGCTTATAGGTTGAATTCGGCCACACAGTGCCCCACCATTCCTCTTCAATGTCTTTGCTTTGCCATGCTTTTAGAGCCCAGCTAGCAAGCAACCATCTCCTTCCCTGTCTCTAAATTCTTATACTGTTTATCTTACAGTGACATCTATTATTGATTAGATGAATAGTAAGTGCCAAATATCTCAAAAATTCCAGAATAATAGAGAGAGGCACTAGAATAATTGCTATTTTACAGAGAAGGATGAAAGACGTTATTTACCTTCTGTCAAGTCACTGAGTTGTGTGGCAGAGTCTGGATTCTAAGCAAGTCTAGGACCCAGACTCAAGCCTTTAAAGTCTTCAGCACATCCTCTCTCTACACATGTCATTACTTAGGCACTTAGTAGAAACAACTTTGTTCATATTTATACTCTGAGTGAATTTAAATTAAAAACAAATATTTTAATGTGTACAATTCAATGACAGTACATTCACCATGCTGTGTAGCTATCACTCTTACCTCGTTCAAGACCTTTTTCATCACCCCAAAGGGAAACTATATCCATGAAGCAGTCTCTTCTGAGTCCCTACCCCACCTGCCCAGCAAGTACTTATTAACTTTCTGCATCTACGGATTTGTCTGTTGTGGATATTTCACATAAATGGAATCATACTTTTGTGTCTGGCTTTTTCACTTATTGGTTAAATTGTAAAATTTCATGTTATGAATTTTACCACAATTAAAAAAAAAGGCGTTTGATAAAATGAAAATGGTGGTAGGGAAAATACCCTAGTTTAAAATACTCAAGTTCTAATTTAAGGAGAAAAACTTACTGTTTTTAGGCTTGATGTTTGAAGCAAATTATAGAAGCTAAGGAGAATTTTTTTTTTAATAATTAAAAACGAAACTTAAAAGAGTCCACAGATCCTATCAGTGGCCCCAGTCGGCACCTGGCATGCAGTGGGTGCTCAATGGATGACTTGTTGAGGGCTGGGCATCGGCTACAGGAAAACAGCTTCCAATCAGACAAATTGAAAGGCAGAAACATGCTTTAGAATCCTCTGCAAAGGGACCTCAGCCTCCAATTTCCTGCTTTTCAGGTCTTTTCCATTTCTTCAAAGTGTATTTATTGCTTACTTTAGCTGAATGGCAGTCAATTTAACTCAATATACACGTGCATTCCAGTGGCTCCAGTCATATTGTTGGACTCAGGCTCCAGAATGGAGAATGGACCAAGCTTGAAATAGGGTCCTGACTACTCTAATCTGCAGCATTTAAACGCATTAAGAAAACACAAATAAGAGTAGGACAAGTTGGAAGTGACAGCATATATATCCACTGTGGTGGTGGTGGTGGTGACAGTGGGGGTTAGTTTAATGTCAAAAATGAATACCTGGAGGTTCATCTGAAATGACAATAGAGGTTCCCTCTCCCACATATCTTTTTTGGGGAGCAGGGGAAGAGAGGGGGAAAGAAATATAAGTGCTTCCTTCCAAACAGAGTTGTTGGCAATCCACTCTTAGTTGGCATTAGCTCAGGGTTATTTGGCAAATTGAAAAATGGGAGAGCTGAGTTCTGGAGAGTGGGGAGGAGGGATAGGATGGCTGGATCTTTATAAAGAGACAATAATATTCCTGGGAGACAGCTAATATGGGCCAGCCTCTGTAAGCTGGGCCTGGAAAATTCTGCTCAAAATATTATACAGATATTTTTATACCAGTTTCCATGTGTGGATATGAACATTGTGTCCACCTCTGTGGAAAAACAAAACAAAACAAAAAAACAGAACTCCTAATATATAAGACTTGGATTTTTGTGGGCTGTGGTGTGTGTTGGGGATTATTGTGATAAAAAACTCATTTATCATGAATTTTTTCATATTGTGTAACCTCTCAATTGACAGATACTAAAATCACAACTATAAATGTGTAAGATCTGAGAACTTTGATAGAGTTTAAAAGCTCTCAAATGTTGGCAACCATTGAAAAAGGTGGTACTTTGTTGGGTAGCTGTGGCTTTACAACACTTCTGGTCTATAAAACGAGCCCTGAGAGGAGGAGCTGAGAGACAGGGCTGCCCTCTGTAAAGCCAGCAACCAGGAGACTTGTATTTTTTTTCTTTTTCAGTTATAGTTGATGTACAATATTATATTAGTCTCAGGTGTACCAGATAATGATTAGACATTTATGTAACTTGCAAAGTGATCATCCCAATAAGTCTAGTACCTATCTGATACCATATAAAATTATTAGAATACTATTGACTATATTTTCTGTCCTGTACTTTATATCCCTGTGACTATTTTTATAACTGCCAATTTGTACTTTTTAAGCCCTCACCTTTTCCAACCACCTTCCCAACCTTCCACCCATCTGGCAATCATCAGTTTGTTCTCTGTATCCTTCAGGTTCCACACATAAATGATGTCATATGGTATTTGTCTTTCTGAGTCTGACTTATTTCACTGAGCATAATACCCTCTAAGTCCATCCATGTCATTGTAAATGATAAGACTGCATTATTTTTGGTGGCCGAGTAATATCACACTATATAAATATCTCATATCTTCTTATTCCATTCATCTATTGATGGAAACTTTGATTGCTTCCATGTCTTGCATATTGTAAATAGTGCTGCAGTGAATGTAAAGGATCATATATCATTGTGAGTCAGTGTTTTGGATTTCTTCAGGTAAATACCCAGATGTGGAATTGTTGGGTTATATGGCAGGCCTAGTTTTAATTTTTTGAGGAGCCTCCATAATGTTTTCCATAGTGGCTGCAACAATTTACAGTCCCACCAACAGTGTATGAGAGTTCCCTTTTCTTGAATCCTCCTATTCAACACCTATTGAACACCTATTGTTTGTTGATTTATTTATGATAGCCATCCTGACAGGTGTGAGGTCATATCTCATTGACATTTTAATTTGCACTTCCCTGATGATTAGTAACTTTGAGCATCTTTTTCATATCTGTTGGCCATCTGTATGTCCTTTTTGTAGAAATGTCTATTCAAGTCCTCTGACCATTTTAAAATTGGATGGTTTATTTAGTTGTGTGTTTGTCATATATGGCCTTTATTATGTTGAGGTTTGCTCCTTCTATCCTCACTTTGCTGAAATTTCTTTTATCATAAATGCATGTTGGATTTTATCAAATGATTTTTCCTGCATTGATTGATGTAATATTATTTTTATCCTTCATTTTATTCATGTGGTATATCATGTTAGCTGATTTGTGTCTACTGAACTGAATTTGCATCCCAGGAATAAATCTCACTTGATCATGGTGTATGATCATTTTAATGTATTGCTGAATTCGGTTTGCTAAATTTTTGTTGAGGATTTTTGCCTCTTTATTTGCAGGGAAAATGGCCTATAATCTTCTTTTTTGTAATGTATTTTTCTGGGTTTGGTATTGGGTTGGTTTTAGCCTCATAAAATGAGCTTGGGAGCCCTCCCTCCTCTTCAATGTTTTGGAATAGTTTGAGAAGGATATGTATTAATTCTTCTTTGAATTTTTGGTAAAAGTCTCCTGTGAAGCCATATGGTCCAGGATATTTTTTTCCCCCTTGGGAGTTTTTAATTACTGATTTGATTTCAATAGCAGTATCACTTGTTCAGATAGATGTTCTGTTTCTTCCTGATTCAGCCTTGGTATATTGTATGTTTCTAAAAATATATCCATTTGTTCTGGATTGACCAATTTGTTTATAATTGTTCATAATTTTCTTACAATCATTTGCATTTCTGTGGTGTGACTCACTACTTCTCTTTCATTTCTGATTTTATTTATTTGGGCTTTCTCTCTTTTTTCTTGATGAGTTTGATTAAAAGTTTATTGATTTTTTTTCTTTATTTTTAATTTTTCTTTATCTTTTTTATTATCAGAGAAATAGCTCTTGGTTTCATTTATCTTTTGTATTGTTTAGGACTCTCATTTACATCAGTTCTCATCATTATTATTTCCTTTCTTCTATTCACTTGGGGTTTCTTTTGCTAGTCCTTTAGATGTTAGGTTAGATTGTTCATTTAAGATTTTTCTTGTTTCTTAAGGTAAGCCTGTATTGCTATGAATTTCCCTCTTAGAATGGCTTTGGCTGTGTTCCATAGATTTTTGGATCCTTGTGTTTTTACTTTCATTTGTCTCAAGGTGTTTTTTGATATCCTCCTTGATCTTATTGTTATCCCATTCATTGTTTGGTAGCATGTTATTTAGCCTCCATGTGTTTGTATGTTTTTCAGTTTTCTTGTAATTGATTTTGTTTTATACCATTGTGATCAGAGAAGATAGTTATGATTTCAATCGTCTTAAATTTACTGAGATTTATTTTGTGGCTGAACAAGTAGTCTATTATGAAAAATATTCCATATGTACTTGAAAGTATATTTTGCTGCTTTGTGGTGAAATGTCCAAAAAATATGAATTAAATACATCTGGTCTAATGTGTCATTTAAGACCACTGTTTACTTGTTGATTTTCTGTCTGGATGATGCATCCATTGATGTCAATGGAGTGTTAAATTCCCCTACTATTACTGTCAATTTCTCCCTTTATGTACATCAGTATTTGCTTTATACATTTACGTGCTCCTACATAGGGTACATAGATGTTTATAAGAGTTATATTCTTTTGTTGGATTGATCACTTTATCATTATGAAATGTCCTTCTTTGTCTACTGTTATAGGTTTTGCTTTAAAGTCTATTTGGTCTGTTATAAGTATTGCTACTCCAGCATTTTCTTTTTCTTTTTTATTTATTTTCATTCGCATGAAATATCTTTTTCCATCCCTTTACTTTCAGTCTGTAGGAGATCTCTTGTAGGCAGTCTGTGTATGGGTCTTGTTTTTTATTCATTGACCCACCCTATGTTTTTGATTAGAGCATTTAGTCCATTTACATTTAAAGTAATTATTGATAGGTAAATGGTTATTTCCATTTTATTGTTTTTTTATTGTTTTTGTAGTTCTCTGTTCCTTTCTCATTCCCTTGCTCTCTTCTCTTGTATGTTGATGACTTTCTATAGTGTTGTGTTTGGACTAATTCTCTCTCTCTCTGTCTCTTCTGTCTCTGTCTCTCTGTCTCTGTCTCTCTCTTTATACATATCTCTTGTAGATTTTTGGTTTGTGGTTACCATGTGCTTCATATATACCAAACTTATGTTTATAAGTTTATTTTAAATTGATGGTTACTAAGAGCACATTCTAAAATCACTACAATTATTACTCACCCCTTCCACATATATTTTCACCATTATTTTTTTAAGGTTTTGTGTGTGTGTGTGTGTGTGTGTGTGTGTGTGTACGTGCATGTGTGTGTATGTGTGTGTTTGTATCCGTTAATTTATTGTGTAATTTCACATGATCTTCCTATTTTTGCCTTTTAACCCCTGTACTAGTTTATAGATGGTTGATCCATTTCTTTTATTAAGTGTTTACCATTGTGATGATTTTTTTCTTTCCTATTTTTTTATTCATATTTTTGATCTTTTATTCTTAAAGAAGTCCCTTTAACATTAAAGAAGTTCATTTAACAATTATTGTAATATTGGTTTAGTGGTGATGTACTCATTTATCTTTTTCTTGTCTGGGAAAGCCTTTATCTCTTCTTCGATTCTAACTTATAGCCTTGCTGGGTAGAGTAACCTTGTTTGTAGGTCTTTGCTTTCATCACTTTGAATATTTCATGCCAATCCCTTTTGGCCTGTAAAGTTTCTAAGTTTCTATTGAGAAATCAGCTGGTAATCTTATGGGAACTCCCTTTTACATAACTGACTGATTTGATCCTCTGCTTCATCTAATCTGCCATTAATTCACTCTCATGTATTCCTCATTTCAGTTATTCTTCATTTCTGAGTAGTTCTTTTTTATGGTTTCTCTTTGTTAAAGTTCTCACTGAGTTCATCTATTAGTATCCTAATAATATTCTCCTAATATTATTCTCCTGAGCATCCTTATAACCAATGTTTTGAATTCTGTATCTGGTAGATTGCTTGTTTCAATTTCAGTTAGTTCATTTTCTGGACTTTTGTCTGGTTCTTTTACTTGGGACATGTTTCTTTGTCTCTTCATTTTGGTGTCTTTCTATGTTTGTTTCTATGTATTAGACAGATCTGCTATGTCTTCCAGTCTTTGCAACGTGGCATTATGTAGGTTTCCTGTGGAGCACGGTGGTGCAGTCTCCTTGATCTCCTGAAAAAATGCTCCAGGGTTTCCCTTGTACGTATTCTCCTGTTGTAGTTGAGGCTTGATTGTTATTGGCATGTCAGTAGGTGGGATTGACTCTCAAGCTGACTAGCTGTGAGAACTGGCCATGACTACAGCAAACAGTGTGTTTTGTGGGGGTGACTCCACAGAGCTGGGTTCACTTTAGCAGGGCTCTGGTGCCTGCTGAGTCTGCCTTTTGGGCGTGTCATTTGTGGAGCTTGTTGGGTGGTGCTTTGGTGTGGTCTGAGAACAGACACTGGGTGTGTTGGTCCTGGGCCCTCTTGGGATGGGCTCTGGGGCACCAAGGTCAGCCGCCGCCTGGAGGCACCAGATAGGAGCTACAAAGTGATCTCAAGTTGGTTGCTATCTATGCTGAGCTTGGAGGTGCCTGAGAGAGGCTATGCTGTGAACTGAAGCAGGCTGGCACTAGTACAGAGCTTGGGTCCACTTAGTAAGAGGTACAGGGCATGCTGAGGCCATCTGCTGGTTGTTTGGGGTTTGTGGACCTTTCAGAGTTTTTAGGAATGTCCACAGCTGAGGCTGGCAGCTTTTGAAGAACAGTTGCTGAAAGGGGTTTGGGCATGTGAGTTGAGTGGGATGGGGCCTCAAGGAATCACCAGGGTGGGGTAAACTATGTTAGCCAGATTAATGGAGAGCTCACTTTTGGTGCCCATATTTGCCTGCCAGATGGGTTGGGGAGGGCTCAAGAAAGGAACAATGGCATATGCCAGCACTTCATCCCTGGAGAGAGCTGCCCTACTCTTGCTCTGAAGCTAGTCAATCAGTTTCTCCTTGTGTGTCCCTGGTGCTTTTCAAGCTGCTGCCCCTGTGCTGGAGCTCAGAATGAGTGAGTTTGTGAGAAAGTGAGTCTGTGCTTGGGCCCTTTATGACCTTCAGTGCCTAGGTCTTTAGCAGCCTGTTGTCTTCCTTGGACACAATCTTTGCTTGTTTTTACAGGCAGTTGTTATGGGGACTTTGCTTCCCTGCACTGGTGCTCTAGGCTGTGGAGCTGGGTCCCCTTTCTCCTCGTGGGGAGGTAGGGAATCTCCACAGCTGAGATATCCCTCCTGATTCGTAATCACCACATCATGGGTGTGAGACCTGCCCATTCCATATCTCTGCCTCTCTTACCAGTCTCGCTGTGTCTTCTTTATATGTTTAGTTATAAGACTTCTGTTCAGCTTGTCTTCAGGTGATTCTCAATGATGTTTGTTCTATAATTCAGTTGTAATTTTGATGAGTCTTGGGAGCAGATGAGCACAAAATTCACCTACTCTGTCATTTTGACCAGAAATCTCCAGGAGACTTGTCTTTAGAGGCCCCTGCTCCCTTTCCTTTCTCCCTTAATGGTATTAATTTTTCCCTCACATAATAAGTTTTATCTTGTAAGCATATTTCACCTCAATTCTGGTATCAGAAGGTGTGATCACCTCACAGTAAATCAAGACCCACAAATGCCTGGTACATAGACCACTACCAATCATTCTCAAATTCATCATGGAACCCTGGCTATAAGAGGTCATTGACTGTCACATATTAAAGTGACCTCTTTCACAATCATTTGAATCTTAGCAAAGGATAAACACATGAAGCCAGAAAAGTGAGTTCATTATGAACTGACAAGAAAACTGTTAGTACTTCTTAATATTGTTAAATTCAAGCCACATTATCAACCAGGCCAGTGGAGATTAAATAGTTTGATGAAAGCCACAAACTGTCTTTTGTTTAGGAAGTTACTCCTGAGGAATGAGCCCCTGAAAGTAGGGGTACCATTCTCAAACTTGAGAATGAGAGCCCATTTGCTGAGTTGTGCTGGGCAAGTCAGAAGTGGATGTCATTATCTGGTGAACTTCCAGGCACTATATCTACGTGTAGATTAGCTACAAGCTCACCCAGTGTCAGTCTCCACTAAAGTGCCTCAGGGATCTTTATTTTCAGGGGAGCTGGGACATCAGCAATATTTTCAAAAACTTCAAACACTGATGGCAGAGGTACAGAGTAATATCTGAATGATATGGTCCTTAAGAAGACTTTTTCTATATTTTCTCAAAAGCATTTCCAAATTTTATTATAAATTGCTTTCATCTATAAGTACTCATATACACCTAAGATCTGACATATCATTGTAGTTCTTTAGTCCTAAACCTTTTATTTTGGAGAGAAAAATATAAAATCTCCTAAACTGTCCTCCTCTAACCTTCTGCACACTATTTAATAGACGTAGATGCTGTGATAGTAACTATTTGCATTCTACAGGCAGTTCATTGGTAAGGGTAAATGGTACATGATTTGATCTCAATTAGATCTGTTCCCAGGTCTATAGCTTAATTTGGGAAACAAGGAGTCTCGGAAAAATATGAAAGTGGGTAGACATTGCATTTAGTCTAAAGAGCTTTTAGGATTACTCAAGGGAAAGAAACTACGGAGTCTGGAAGACCAGTGGAAAGAGCATACACTGTGGGGTTAGGCAAACCTAGTGATTTTACCAGGCTGATGATGACCTTAGATAAGTTATTTAACTTTTCTGAGGATCATTTACTCTCTCTTTAAAATGAGGATGATAATAACAACATCTCATTATATTATTATGAGGACTGAATAAAGCAATTTATGCATTTTGACATATAAATATTAGACATTTTTCCTGACTTTTGTCTCTAAAAATCATGCACAATACATTATGTGTTTTACCTATCTACTCATTTATTTATCCACTTATTCATTTGTTCAATATATATTTATCAAACTTGTGCTCTGAAAAATATATCAATAAAACATAGCCATTATACCTCTTACTCTCCCTCCCATAAAGTCTTTGGGGTTTGGTAGATGAGGATGGTATTTATATAAATAACTATAATACCATTATGTAGTAAATGCCTTAGGGGAGGAGGCATAGAAAAATTATTCTAGATTGTTTCATAAGTAAAATGTTGGCATTAGAGTTTTAATGAGAAGAATTGGTAGAATGCCAATAGTTAATGGTGACAAATTAATTCTTGATGGATGTGATATAAAGAGTATATCATGGAAGCAGAATTCTCCTTGTGAAATAAGAATATATACCACCCTAAGTGCCCTAAAATAAGGTTTCTTCTCCCAAAAAATGATCCTTCAGAAAGACATTGTAGCCTTTTATTCAACTCCTATACTTCTATATTATGAGACACTACCTTGTATCTTCACAATTTTTTTAAGGTGGGGATCACATATATGTATACATATTGTGCACATATGTATATATACCTGATCACACCAATTCTGAATTCAGAATTGAGGTGAAATATGCTTATTACTTGAGGGAAAAATGAATACTAGCTAGGGAGAAAGGAAATGGAACAGGGGCCTCTAAAGACAAGCCTCCTGGAAATTTCTGGTCAAGATGACTGTGTGTGTGTGAGATATCACACATATATGCATACAGTACAATTAAAATGGCCTACTTCGCTAATACAACAATACCTTGGTTTGCAAGCATAATTTGTTTTGGAAACAAACTACTCGTATTACAAGACATCACTCATTTACCACGTTAAAAATGTATTAGAACCTCGGGACATGGAGTAGAGTGCGGGAACGGATTCAATGGAATTGTAATAGATAAGCATGATATGGGGGTGGGAGGGCAGTGGATGGGGGGAGGGGGGTTGTTACTTTGTGAGGGTGAAAAGGGTAACTATTGCATTGTTCTGTACACCTGAAACTAACAATAAAAAAATTAAAAAAAATGTATTAGAAATGTTCGCTTATCTTGTGGAACAGTTGCAAACCAAGTTACTCGTAATCCAAGGTTTTACAGTATATGTGCATAGGTACTTGGGTCTTGGGATAAAACCTTTGAAACAGCAACACAAACAGATTGAAAGAAGTGCTGTATCTCAAACAAGTGGGATGGAAATAAATATGGTAAACTTGAAAAACTGAATTTGACTGTGGAAAGGAGACCACAGCAGTGACAGTGACTGATCTGAAAGATACATGTGAACTTTGAATAAACTGTTATAAAATTAGAAAAAATGAGTATTTTATATTGCAATAATATATAATATATATATATATATAACATATAAAATATATAATATATATAATATATAATATAGAATGTTATTGATGTGAATGCATTAATTAAGCACATTAGTTAAATATTAGAGTAGAAAATATAATACTTTATCAAAATAAAAAAGTTTATTAAGGAAGTAAAATATTTTTTCCTTTGTGTTTTTAAATTTTTTTCTTCAGTGATAAAATGAGGTCTTAAATATATTTGGGACGTTACAACCCACCAGACCATCTAGAGCAGCAGTTCTCAACCTGTGGGTCATGACCCCTTTACCGGTCGAACGACTCTTTCACAGGGGTCGCCTAAGACCATCGGAAAACAAAAAGATATATACATTATGATTCATAACAGTAGCAAAATTACAGTTATAGAGTACAATGAAAATAATTTTATGGTTGGGGGTCACCACAACATGAGGAACTGTATTAAGGGGTCGTGGCATTAGGAAGGTTGAGAACCACTGATCTAGAGCATAGGGAAATAGTAGAAGATGAAGTGGAAAAGTTGTTTGGGCCTTAACTGTGAAAGACTTTAGTTAGCTGGCCAGGCAGCTAGAACACAAGTTTCATTTGCTGTCAATGGGAAGCCACTGCTGGTGTCTGGGTAGGAGAGGAGCTGATCACCTGGCTAAGTTTTAGGAAGACTAATCTGACTGGAGAAGGGAACATTTGTAATGGTCCAAATATAGAGATACTGTGTTATTTCCCAAAGCGGGATTATTAAGACCAGGCATTGAGGATGAAAAAATAGATATAAGAAACAATGTACATAAATATTTATGCAATTTGGTCACAAAAACGTGAATAGAAATTTGATTTTTTAAAAAAAAATTGTATGTTATCAGAATTCAGTGATGTACCTAATTAATCCCCAGAGTCATGCAGAAAGGGCCTCAGTAAATATTTATCATTAAAAAAATGGATTAAGGTTAACACAACTTTAAGTTAGAGGGAATAGAGAAATGTAAAAAGGTAAACTTTATGAGCACTACTAACTGTGAACTTTAGATCTCTTTGATATTTGAGGGACGGGGGAGCCATAGAAACTGAAATTGGGGATGTGGCTTAATAACTGCAACACATCCAAGCTTTTAAAAACTAATAGATTATCTGACACTGTATTTAATCCCTTGTTTGGAGAGCAGTTTCTCATCTGTCAAAGCTTCATGTCCTTTGCTGCAATTTCAGACTTTCTCCTCTTTTTCTGCTATTTTATGTTAGTGAATGCTTCCTATCACTCTGAATCTCTCATATAATAAGGCTTTGGACTTCACATTTGTTCATTAAAATAGGATATAGGCAATACTTACAAAACATCAATTCAAATATAAAAAATGGTTAAGTCATTTGATTATGGGGTGAATGACTAACTGAAGGTGTTACTTTTTACTATAACACTGTAGAAACATAGTTGGATAGAGACTCAATTTCTATCACTATAAGTGGCAGAAAGAACTAAAGTCATATTTTCTTCACTAACTTGGACTGACCAAGAGCAAAGATTTAAGCACTATGTAGCCTTGGAAACAGAAAGCTAAATATATACACAGGCTGAGTTTGAATCTTGATTAAAACTTGGGTAATTTTTTTTCAGCAATATAGTCTATGAGACCAATGAATATCTTGATCTGGAGAAAAAAGTAAAGTAAAACTTTGATTTCATGAAAATAATATTTAAAACACTTTGATCTCATGAAAATAATATTAAAAAAAAACCCTTTGAAAATTCTGCTTAGGAAGCTAATAAAATATTCTTGACACACTAAGAAACATCCAAATGTATTTCCTTCTGTCTGGTTTCAGGAACAGCTCATCAACTGAAATATATTCTGTATAATAAACTAATCCTACTTTTTTTAAAGTTATACATTTTCTGAACTAGTCACTTACAAAAGGAGATTCTTGGAATGGACAAATTTTCTCTCATAGCTGGTCATTGTAGATAATACCTGGCTCTACTATTTAAAATGTACTAACAGGTTGTTTGAACCAACTGGTCACTTTAATCTGACTGGTCAAAATAGATGAATTTAAGAACAACATTTAGGAACTAGAATTATCTAGAGTAATGGTTCTCAGCATTGGTTGCATATTAGAATTACTTGGGACACTTTTAAACATGCTAGCCACAGGCAAAATGAACTAAATCAGAATTTTGGGCTGGGACCCAAGTATCCATCCCCTCAGGAGGTGCCTGGAGATATCAATGAAAACAGATGCCAAAGTGAAAACTACTGATATAAATCAAAATACTATGATAGAAAAGTCCTAATGATTTGTCTCTTGCGCCTTCTGATGTTATTTGAAAATCAAATGAAAGAATGTCATTTCAAATGAGGACAATAAAGATAATGATCTCCAATTTCAACTATTCAACACTTCCACTGTCGATTATTTGTGGGTTCAAGTGTCCTGTTATAATGGCCAATGATCCCGACATGTTTCCTTTTAGTATAATATGCTACCCATAAAAATATGGAATATAAACTGGTAATTAATACTTACCAAACAAGGTAGGAAGTGAAGACTAGGAAAATCATGATAAGAAAACCACCACCTGAAACGCCATAAACCCAAATTTTTACTCGGCCATCTGTTTAAAATAGATATAAAATAACAAGCTCAGTATACAAAAGCTTTATTTCTCATTTGAATTTATTATTTACTTTATTTCTTATCTGAATTCTGAGACCTGCATAAGTCATAAGCATAAGAGGAAATACCCAAACGTGATAGCTATCAAACATTAAAAAAACGGTGGAAACGTAAGATGATCTATCAAAATTTTCACAATGCTAAACAAACACTGGCAACCATTAAAATCCAACAACTAGCAGTCTATTTTGAATTAATTTTCATGTGTGTAGAGTCTTACACATGTAATACAAAAGTATTGCAAAAACATTTTGACCACATAAGTAGAAGAAATAAATTATAATTAAGAAACACTCCTGAATGCAAAGAAAATTATTATGATCATTTTTCGTACTTTGCTTCCTGAATTATGTTGGGTGAACCAAACCTGCAAATGATCAAGTAATCTAATCAATTTACCAAATCACTGTATAATTATAACCATATGTGTACAAGTATATATTATTTTGGACTTGCTATCTGCTAGAGTTATAGAAAAATAGGTAATAGTCTGATCAGTTTTGTGACTTTTACTATATGACTTGAGTATATGCATATATTTTTAATATATGATAGAAATTTGACTGTTTCTGGAACTTCAGTGTTTTTTGCTCTATTTTATGTGAGCAGTTAACTAAACTTAGAATTGGACTAACAAAGGGACTGCAATCTTTTTCTGAAAGATATACACAAACAGAAGGTTCATTATACACCATGAATGTAATTAATAGCAGGTCCAAAAAACACATATCAGCATCTTATTCTAAAGGCTTCCGTAGGATGAAAAACAATCAAAATCTTGTAAACAACAATTCTTTGGAGTAAAACACAATTACTTTCAATTATATTCTGACCACCTATTATAGTTCTTGCTTACAAGACACTTTCAAGCTTCAGTCACGTTTTAGAATGAGGTTTCAGTGTAGTAATGATATTTTTTCTAGTACCATAAAGCTATTAACAAAGCTTTGATTCTCATCTCTTTGAAACACTAATGATGAAATCCCCTAATCTGAGTTTTCTACATTGGTATTTAAAAAAAAGAAAAAAGTCTCCCCTGAGTGAGAGTGCTCCTTAATCTTACTACCCCTAAACGTAACAGAGTGAAGTTTTGGGAGGATCTAGTACTTTTAAATTCCCAGTGGAGAGGTATGTGGTCTATGATCTTTGTTACTTAAAAAAGAATATAGCTTTTTACAGTAACATAATGGAAAGGATCAAACTTCAAACTACAAAATAGATATGTAGTGAAAAATAAGTCTTCCTGCTACCCTCTCCTCTCAGTTCCCTCCTTACCTAGGAGCTACGACTGTTACCAGTTTCCTTGCGAATCATTTCATCATTGTTTCTGCATATGCAAGCATTTGAATATGTACTCATAAATACTTATTTTTAAAGATACAGTTGGTACATATCATTTCCTGTGATTTGTACTTTTTTTTCACTTAACAATATGTGTAGGAAATATTTTCATTCTGGTTCATAAAGGTCTATTTCATTCTTTTTAATGTATCCATGATATATTTTGCATAATTGTCTCTATAGACATTTATGTTGTTTTCACTCATTTTATATATAACAAGCCATCATACAATGAATACCATTTACATTAGTATATGTGTGTGCATTGTATGATGAATTCCTAGGAGAGAAATTTTAAGTCACAATGTGTGATCTATATTGCCTAAATGCCCTCCTAGAGGTTGCTCCAATTTATACACTCATGAAAACATAATGAAAGTTATAAACTCTCTTCCCTGACTAAATATATAGTATATATGCTATATACATACATATACAGTAAAACCTTGGATTGAGAATAACTTGGTTTGCAAGTGTTCTGCAAGATGAGCAAACATTTCTAATACATTTTAACGTGGTAAACTAGCGATGTCTTTTCATTTCTTTTTTTTTTTAATTGGGGAATTGGGAGAGGAGAACAATGTTGGGGAATTGGGGAGGGGAACCAGCCAAGTTGTTGTTCTTCAATCTTAGTTGTAGAGGGCGTCGCCATCTGGTTTCCTGTCGGCAGTTCGTGGCCTCTAAGCTCAAAGTGCTATGTTACAATCTTAGTTGCCGGTGGGCACAGCCACCATCCCATGTGGGAGTTGAACCAGCAGCCTTGTTGTTAAGAGCACATGCACTATGCACTGAGATATCCGCGTGGCAGCTCAGCTCAAGGTGCAGAGTTCAGCCTTAGTTGCCGGTGGGCATGGCCACCATCCCATGCAGGAGTCAAACTTGGCAGCCTTGTTAAGAGACGCATGATCTATCCAGTGAGCCATCCAGGTGGCAGCTCAGCTCAAGGTGCCACGTTTAGTCGTAGTTGCGGGAGGGCATAGCCCACCATCTAACAGGCAGTCTTGTTGTTAGGAGCTCATGCTCTCACCAGCTGAGCCATCCTGCCAACTGTTGGCAGCTCAGCAGCAGCTCAGCTCGGGGGCAGCATCACTGGCCCATGTGGGAATTGAACAAGCGGCCCTGTTGTCAGAGCTCACGATCTTAAGCTAACTCTTAACCAACTGAGCCACTTGGCTGGCCCTAACGATGTCTTCTAATACGAGTAGTTTGTTTGTGAAATGAATTACGCTCACAAACCAAGGTATTACTGTATATGTGTACACTATAGTTTATATATGAATAATCTATATGTATACACATAGACACATATGTATATTTATATACATGATATTATTGATGCTTTCTTTAATTAAACTACCAAAGGTTAAGGAGCTCATTTGTGGATTTGAATACTCATATCCCTGTAACCTCACCCTGATTCTCTTTCTGAAATAGGTCTACAGGCAACAGGTGAGGCTGGCTACATTTCATACCATCTGTCCTTCAAAGTTAAATTACTGCTAACTTAGTAACGACATGAATAAGATGTTTTTAAAACTTTATGACATGCCCAGGGGAATCCTAAGTGAGGAAGATACTGTGATCATCTTTTTAAATGGGTTGAAGAGTGCAAATCTTGTTTCTTTCCCCAAATCTAGGGTTCTTTGGGTCTGGGCTATGGTTTTAGCTTCATTTAAAGCACAACATCAAGGCACTTTTGGTCTAGCAAAGGCCGAAGTTCTGGTAGGAGAACTCCCAGGGTATATTCTGCTTAAGCTTTGTCTGTCTCTTCCTTCTTCATGCCCTGTGACTTACGCTACTTTGTTCAGTCTTTAGAAGCATTTTGTTTCTTAGAAGAGGTATGTATAAAAGGTAGGGTATCTTGCTTTCATTTTCTTCCCATTTTACAAAATAATAAGCAGAGACCAGTGTTATGTAAAGGCCTTTATGACATGACTTTTAAACCTTTCTGTCACTTACTGATAGTGTGAACTTGGTCAAATTTATTTGCACAGTTTCAGACTTCTAATCTCTAAAATGGGAATGATAACATCTCATTAGGGTGCCAGAAAATAATGAGATGATTCCTGCAATATGACATATTGCACGGCATACAGAGAAAGCACCCAATAAATGTTCTTTCCTGATCTTCATAATCACCAATTCTTGAGCCTTACAGGCCTGACACTGATAATACCCATGACAATCCTGCAGGGTAGGTGCTTCTAGATTGATTAAATAGATGAGCAAACAAGTCCAGAGAGGTGAAGAAGTTCTGAGCCATGATACCAACAAGGTCTGTCTGCCTCTGAAACGGATACTCGCTATCGTTTCACCAGAGTTTCTCAAACCATATAGAGCCCCTGGACATTTCCTAAGGTATCTGCACATTCCTGAGAATCTATTCCAATTTTTGCTTTTAATTTAAATCATATACACAAATTTACAGTTATAAAAGCATACACTTTTGCAGAGATAATTCACAATTAATATATATTTTAAAGTTATACTTGTGGTTATTTAATTCAGCACCTTAGACTGGGGTTGATAAACTTATCTTCAACAATCCATGAAAAACATTTCACATTTAAAGGGGACTATATATTATACAATACTCAAATTTGAGAAACTCTGAACTATACCATATTGCCCCCTCCTTTTTTTTCTTCCTTCCCTACATTCTTTCTGTCATGAACAGAAGTCATAAAAATAAAACCCGATGCTCTGTGAGAAAATTTATATTTCTTATTCATAACGTACCTGGATCAAGGGGTTGAAGGTACCATCCTTTAAATATATCATGTATTTTTGAATTCACAGGTCTATTTTTCCCAGGAAGGTTTTTCACATGAGCTTTTTTATCCTCTGATCCAGGTACTTTCATGCAATAATCCAGAAAACCATTTGATCTCATTATCTCGGTATAACCCTTCTCACAACCACAGACTCCGCCCTACAGCATAAAAAATACACTTATGGTTACACAGTGAGCTGTGCTGATGAAAAAAGAATTTAAATGTTGGAATCACTTGATATTAGCATATGTCATGGCACTTTAGAGTTTTTCAGCAACAGACTTGCCAAAGAGATGAAAATCCAATAAGTAGTTCATCTTTCTGAATTCCAAAGTCAACCCTTAAATAAATCATCAGCTTTTTCTAGTGGTTTATAATTCTTACACCTTCCAAATATGAATTCACAATTCTTTGTCAATAGAGGGTGTTAACTACATTTCATTTAATCAAATTATCCTTCAACCTTCCCCCCCATCCCCAACCTATTTCAGATTCCTGTCCACTCACTCCAATCTGCCCTTGATACTGAGAAGCAAAGCAACAAAATTTACATATTTTCTTTGAGCTGTGTGCTCTTTGAGCTCTATTATGGCCCCATCTGCTCAATGCCTCTCTCAGCTTCTACCATTGATCACTAACTCGTCTGAACTACGTCTCTGGCTTGGTTCTGCACTCAAAGAGGGATGCCCAAGTGGAGCAAAAAAGATTTCACCAAAGACATGTGCCTATGAGAAGAAGCCTGTTTAAGGAACATCACATAACTTTCTAAAAAATTATATATGCACTGCACATTACAAGTACCATTGATTAGAATACATTGAATATTTTGTATTAATTCCTGAGCAGTGGTAGATGAGAGTTAAGGGAGAAAAACAGGAAGAAAGATTTCTGCAGGAAAAAAAAGAGGGCTTCTGGTCAAGATGGTGAAGTAGGTAAACACTGTGATTGCCTCCTCATGGGACCACATCAAAATTACAACTAAACTACAGAACAACCATCAATGAGAATTGCCTAAAGTCTAACTAAACAGAAGTCCTACAACTAAGGATATGCAGAAGAAGCCATGTCAACATTGGTAGGGCGGGTGAAGCCAGGGAACAGGTGAGTCCCACACACAAGTGTGAGGGTTAAAAATTGGAAGGGATAGCTCAGCTGTGGAGGTCCCCCACTGAGCAGAGAGGGTCCCAGCCCCACACCATGTACCTTAGCCCAGGGTTCCAATTCCAGGGAGAGAAATCCCCACAACTTCTGGCTGTGAAAACCAGTGGACATTATGGCTGAGCAAGACCTAGAGCGGCTGGAGTCCCAGGTGTTCCTCTTAAAGGGCACATGCATGGGGCAGCAGCTTGACAGTCACCAGGGATGTACAGATAGGAACTAAATTATCTGGCTCCAGGGAAAGGGGAGTAGGGCAGCTTTCTCACAAATAGAAATGCTGGTAGAAGCCATTATTCTTTCGTTGAGCCTTCCCCGACCCAGCATGCAGATGCAAACAGACACCTTGTCTGAGTTTACATCAACCTAGCTGACACTGTTTGCCCCAAGATGCTTCCAGTGGCATCTTTTTTTTACATATAAATTGCCTATCTTGGTTCATGATATGAATTTTCCTAAAATCTCTCAAATCTTCACAAACCCCAAACAAACAGCATCTGGACTCGGCTTTCCCTGTGCCTCTTGCTAAGCAGTCCCAAGCCCAGCACTAGTGGTAGCCAGCCTGGGTTTGCGTCTTAGCCTCTCACAGGTACCTCCAAGCCCAGCACAAGTGGCAACCATCTGCAGATGATTTTGTAGCTCATACCAAGTGGCCCCAGGCAGGGCACAAGCAGCAGCTGATCTTGGCCTAAAATGGAACCCCTTCCAAGAGGCCTGAGAACCAACATACCCAGTGGCCAGCTTCAGACCACACCCAATAACCCCACAAATGACACACCTAAGGGAAGACTAGACAGGAACCAGAGTCCTGCTGCACAGGGTCAGCCCCTGCACAACAGCTCCTCCTCTGTAGTCATGGCCAGTCCTCACAACTAATCAGCCCAAGGGTCAGTCCCTGCCATTGACATACAAACAGCAACTAAGGCTCAACTATAACAGGAGACACACAATCTACACATGGGACATACCTGGTGCACCCAGCTAAGGTGAACAGGAAGACTGAGCCACTGGGCCCAACAGGACACCTACTACATAAGGCCACTCTACCATGAGTGGGAGACATAGCAGCCCTACCTAACACATAGAAACAGACACAGGGAGGTAGTCAAAGTGGGGAGACAAAAACATGCCCCAAATAAAAGAACAGAACAAAGCTCCAGAAAAAGAACTAAACAAAATGGAGACAAGCAATCTACCAGATGCAGAGTCCAAAACACTGGCTATAAGGATATTCAATGAACTCAGAGAGAACTTCAATAAAGAAATAGAAAAAGAAAAAAAGTACTAGTCAGAAATAAAGAACACAATAACTGAAATAAATAATACATTAGAGGGAATCAACAAGTGATTAGATGAAGCAGAGGATCAAACCAGCAATTTAGAAGATAACATAGCAGAAAACATCCAATCAGACCAGGAAAAAGAAAACAAAAGAATCTAAAAAAAAAGTATAGTTTAAAAGACTTCTGGGACAATATCAGGAGTACCAATATTGACTTTATAGGGGTACCAGAATGAGAGAGAGAAAGGAATTGAAAACCTATTTGAAGAAATAATGATGGAAAACTTCCTTAACCTGGCGAAGGGAATGTAAAAGTCCAGGAAGCACAGAGCATCTCAAACAAGATGAACCCTAGAGGCCCACACCAAGATATATCATAATTAAAATGCCAGAGGTTAAAGACAAAAAGAAAAAAATCTTAAAAGCAGCAAGAGATAAGCAGTTAGTTACCTAGAAGGAAGCTACCATAAGACTGTCAGCTGATTTCTCAACAGAAACTTTGTAGGCCAGACAGTATTGCCATGAAATACTGAAAGCAATGAAAAGCAAAGACATACAACCAAGATAACCCAGCAAAGCTATCATTTAAAATTGGAGGACAGATAAAGAGCTTCCCAAACAAGAAAAAGCTAAAAGAGTTCATCACCACCAAACCGATATTACAAGGAATCTTAGAGGGACTTCTTTAAGATGAAAAAAAAAAAAAGATAAAAAATATGAATAAAATGGCAGTAAGTACATATTTATCAACAATTACTACTTTAAGTATAAATGGCCTAAATCCTGCAATCAAAAGATATATAGGGTGACTTAATGGATAAGAAAATAAGACCCTTACATATGCTGCCTACAAGACTTACTTCAGATCGAAAGACAGAAAAAATAAAGGGATAGAAAAAGACACTTCATAAAAATGGAAATGAAAAAAACAACAACAACAAAAAAACAGCTGGGATAACAATACATATAACAAATAAAATAGCCTTTAAAACAAAGGCTATAACAAGACACAAAAAAAGACCCAGTAATCCTAAGAAACCCAAACACTACTTTGAAGGGCCATGTACATCCATAGGTTCATTGCAGCATTATTTACAATGGTCAAAGTATGGAGCCAGCCTGGGCATCCATCAATGGATGAATGGATAAAGAAGAGGTGATTCATATATATGATGGAATATTATTCAGCTGTAAAAAATGAAATCTTGCCATCTGCAACAACATGGATGGACCTAGAGGGTATTGTGCTAAGTGGAGTAAGTCAGACAGAAAAAGACAAATGCCATATGATTTCACTTATATGTGGAATCTAAAGAACAAAATAAATGAACAATATAAACTCATAATTACAGAGAACATTTTGATGGTTGCCAAACAGGAGGGGGGTGGAGGGACAGGGTGAAAAAGGGGAAGGGATTAAAAAGTACAAATTGATTGTTACAAAATAGTCATGAGGATGTAAAATACAGTATAAGAAATATAGTCAATAATATTATAATAACTATGTATGGTGTCAGATCGGTACTATATTTTTTGGGGTGATTACTTTGTAAGTTATATAAATGCCTAATTCCTATGTTGTATACCTGAAATTAATATAATATTGTATATCAACTGTAATTGAAAAAATAAAAAGAATAATTAAAAAATATATATGTGTGTGTACACATATATATACTTTTTATCCATAGGCATATATTTAACTTATTTAAAATGAACTAAAAACTTCCAATATAGTATTTATATTATAATTAATTTTACTAAATAATATTAGCAAATGTGAACATGCGTTTATAATATTTTCAAAATAGTTTAGGTATATGAAAGGCTAAGAATGGAAGAATATATCAACTGAGAACATTTGTTGATAATTAGAGCTAATATAAATTAAATAACTGAAAAATAGATTTGCCTATAGACATATTAATAGAAAAAAAAATACTGCTTGCCTTAAATAATTGCCCTGCAAAGAAATTCTTAATAAGCTGTGATTACTCCTGCAAACGCCTCTAGATGGTATCATGGGCATGCAGAACTTTTGCTTGGCTGTAGTGGACTGGAAAACATCCAACAGCATATGTATAGCACAGCAATTAAAACACTTGAAGAAGCCTCCAATACATGACTCACCTGTGTACAGTAGGAGAAAGGTTTTCTGCAGGCTGGATTACACTGTCGAATAGCAGCGGGACGTGCCTGAGGGGAGCAGCCTCCTACAAAGGAAATCCCACCATCATTTGCAGATTTTTCTATGATAAGCATTAAAAACATGCCTTTCTTCTCAGGCACTGGCCACTTTGTAACAGTATTTTAATTTTTTTAAAAAATCAATTTGCTGACATGTGGCCCAGTCTTACTTTATTGATTACTTCAGGATGGATTGTTTGAGTTGGGAGGCTCTGCTAGCAGAAGATATTTACAGTGGATTTTTTTATACCTGCTCTCTCACAATGTGATGCTCTCATATGGCTATGTTTGAGGGCAAAGTCTGAGTGCCAGCATCAGTAAAAGAACTGGTGAAATCTCAATTTAGGTTCAGGAGCAGAACGTATATCTGCTGGAGACTTATTCTATGTATATATTTCTCCAGTTCCAGAATACCCAACTAGGCACCAGGCCAATCCCCAGCAACGAAATGCTTAAAGAAGGCCACTAATCAATGCGTAGGACCACAATACCAAACACTTAGGTGACATTTAAAAATGTATTTCAATCGGGATAAACATGCACACCCTGACCCACACACATATTTTTAAGAGCAAAATATAGGCTCCAGGATGGGCAGTCACACATCTGACACAGTGCTTGACACGGTACTCAGTAATTATTTTTGAGTAAATGAATGGAATAATTCATGCCTCTATAATCTGAACATCATTTCCATATTAGTCTTGCCTTCCTGGATTCACAGTACTAAGCTAAGAAGTTGCATAATATTTTAGAGTAGTATGATAACCTCATTCATCATATTGGTTGTACTGATAGGCTCTAGCCTTTGCATTACTGTAACTATTAACTAGTTATAGTTTGATTTTGTAGCTCATGAAAAGTTTTAGGCATAAGTTAGTGTAAAGAACAGTCAGATCTACACTTTCCCTGAGAATGAAGCAATGAAATTCTCAATGTTACTTGAAAAATAAAATAATACACACACACACACACACACACACACACACACACACACAACCCCACACTCCAGAATTAGCACCTACGTGTGAAGTTATTAACTTGGGCATTAGTAGCAATAACAACACAAGCCCATCGCTCCTCACTGTGTGTGGAGGGGATGTTTTCTGCTCTTTAAATCAGTGATCTCCAAAGTAGAGTGTGTACACCCCCGTAGGAAACAATCTTTTGGAAACTGAGAAGCAAATATTTGAATTTACATAGTTTATACAACATTTTTGTTTAAAATTTAAAAACACAATTAAGTTCCAATAATACTTAGCAGATGATACTAGTAACCTAAGCTCATTCATCAGATGTCCACCTGTTGTACTTTGGGCATGAAGTGCTCTGTGCGGAGAATTGGATAATGCGACCTCTCCACTTTAGCTCTCGTATTGCCGAGTATGATGCTTTCTGCGTTCCTGGTTAGGTAGATTTACAGTACATTGGCTTTTAACAATAACTTATAGAATGGACAAGTAGCTTGAAATAAATTAGTGTATGAATAAAGTATGGATTAAGGAGAATCCCAAATGCAAAAACAAACATACAAGGAAAATGCAGAACTGACAATTCTGTTCCTACTCCCATTCCTAGAGTAAGTTCTTTGTCAGCCCAGTACTAATTAAAAATAATAAAACTTTAATGTTCTCTGATAAGAAGGCATAAAAAACTTTAAAATTATTGAGAAGACTATTTGTAGGTCAAATTGTATCCACCATTATGAATGAGGAACATTTCCCTCAGTCTATATTTAGATATTAAACAATAATCATGAGTAGCACAATATTCAAAAACTAAGCTTCCGGTGAACAAATACAAGTATCTATAATTGGCAGCAAACAATTTTTTTGCACCATTAACAATGTAATATTTTAAATTTTCTTATATCCTAATAAGCCCTTTTAATTTTAATTTCTGTATATGTTTCATAATATGATATAGAAGCACAGTAGTGCAGGAATATGATAAGATACATCCTCAAAATTTTAAGAAGGTACATGATTTAAAATTTTAGAGATCACTGTTTCAAACTAGCATCTGTCTTTTTTAGTCTTTGCTTCAGATCAGATATTTATGGAAATTTTATCATGTTTCACCTTATTTTTTTAAGTTCTTTGATATATTATAGGTCTTCAAATAGAATTGTTTGCTTTCTGAGTTGCAAAGGTCTAATGACAATTTGCTGTGAAGATCATCTAAGGCGATCTGTCCCGTCTTTCCTTGCTTATAATTTGTAAGCTAATTCTTCTCACAAATGGCAACACTCAGAGGTCTTTTTGAAATGCCCATATGAATCTTAGGTAGAAATACCTGTGACATTAATACCATCTGAACGTTGGCACCATACAGTTCGTTCATTATTGCTCCAAAGACTTGCTTTCCATGTGTAGTGGTAACATTTGCCTCCTGCAAGCAAATATGAGAACAGTGGTTCTATTACACCTCACATAAAAAAGAGAATCATCATTAATCAATAAAAGCTGAGAACTGAAAAGTGCCCTTGGTACCTGTACAAGGACGTGTTTCTAGAACAGGCTGGGGGCAGCTGTCTTGGTTCTCAAAAGACTGAATTATATATGTCCTTGACCTAGATTGGCGGCCCATCATCTCGAAGCTCCTTCCATCGATGCAGGTTAATTCACACGTGCTCCATTCTGACCATTCCGTTAAATGGCAGTCTCCTGGATGATTGTGTAGCACAGAGTGGGAGAAACAACATGATAACTGGTACTTGATAGCATTTACACCAACAGGGCTTACAGGGAGATCGGTGGGTGTGGTGCTGTGGTAGGGGTGGGTTCCAGATACCATACATTCTACTCCACTTTGACCGGTTTTCCAGTTTGAGGTACTAAGACTGATGAAGTCATTGAGGTTTTAATCCAGTTTAGGAGGAGACTGCTAAAAACCAGATTGGCATTACTTTGCTTCAAATCATAGCCATATCTAGAGAACACCATATGTCTGCTAGAGATAATACATTTTTTTAAAGGGAGATGTAAAGATTACAGTAACAGTTTTCAAAGAGCAGCAAAATGTGGTAAAATGGATGTTCTCAGAAACCATATAAATAAGTCAGTCACTGAAGTGGAATATCTTTGGGTCTAAAAAATGTTGAATTTAATAAACTAAACATACACACATTTGTGTGTATCTATATATGTGTGTATATGTGTTTACATACATGTACATGTTACATGCCATACTATAAGGATATATTAATCCACCTTAAACTTATGCCATACACCGTATGCTATTAGAATGAAAATAAACTCATATATCTTATGTAACTAGTAATGGACTTCACAAATGACATAGAACTTGACCGTTTGACAGAGTGCTTTCATAAACATATAGCTTTACTTGCCCCCACCATGCCATGCCCCAGAGGTTCATCCACTCATGAATTTAGTCAACACTTTTTGAGTGCGGGCCAATGTGCCTGGTGCTGTCAGGTCGGGTATTATTAACAAATTTTCTACCTGGAGCAACCATTGCTCAAAGGGGTTAGAGTACATGCCCCGGATAAAGCACCAGGGAAGTGACAGAGAGAAAATTCTAAATTAGCGGTTACATTTCCAAGCCCAGTGTTTTGTTTTGTTCTTTCTTTCTCTTGCCTACTTTGCCTCCAATGAAACTGTATGCATTCCAAAGTGATAACCACAATTAAAAATGAATTAAAGTTAATTAAAAATTTCACCATTGATGAGGTAGAGCTTCTCCAGAAAAAAAACAAAAACAAGAATAATAGAAAATAAATAAGATTATCATAGAACACACTCCCAGTTGTTTAAAACCAAATACCTGGGCAAGGCACAGAGCACAGCTGCTTCAGGATGCCATCTTGAAAGGGCATTTCTTTACACAGTGCATCGTCTACACGCACAGCAGAGTTAGAGATTGAACCGTTGTGGACCACACAGAAAAGGCTGCGGCTCTGGACTCCTTCCCCACAGTCTCCACCCTGTGAGAGAAAAGGATTCTGTTAGAATCACCCAAATAATTAGCATCTCAGAGTTTTGGCTATTGCTACCTCTTGCTCAAGAAAATGCTAGCTGTATATATCTGCAGATTCTTCCTCTTAGAAGTTCTCATTCAATTGTTGACAATAAAGCAACACTGAGTAGTTCTTTTAGAACTATAGAAGTTGAAGTAGAAATGCAATTTTACCCCCATGGAATTTATATACTCACAATATGATGGTTCATTTTGGAACTCAGCCAGGATTGACTGAAAAAGGACAACAATACATTATTTGTCTAGGTGTATGTGATAAAATGGCCTAATCTATAATCACTCCACCAAGAGAGCATGTTCAGTCACAGGGCATACGTTTCTCTTTTATTTAGCTTGTTTTTTCTCTTGTAGGGAATTCAGTCTTTTCTCACGTGGATTAGGTTGGGGTTTCCAGCACAATACTGATTTTCTCTATTGCCATGTAAGTTGTTTTGCCTTCTGCGATGACTAATGTTCTTTGATGATATTTCATACAAATCCCACTCAGATTATTCTGGGAAATTAGAAAAAGTTTGTGTAGTGTCTCACAGAAAGAGAAACTTAAGAATCGGAAGGTTCTTAGTGGTTATCTGGCTCAAGCATCTGCCTGATGAAATGTTTCCTACTATAACATTTTTGGCAGATCGTCACGAGATGAATATTTTCTCCTGTTTTAGTCAGGTGCTCATACTTCAAAAAGAAGTTCACTGGATATTTGGATAACTTTAGGTGATAACTGTTTTTCCATAACTCCCTTAGAAAACAGCCTAAAGCACAGCTTTTCTGCTAAGAAGGTGACGTCCCAGGATGGCAAGATTGAGGGTAAAAAAACTGAAGCAAGAATGGAGGGAAAGCGATTATAAAGCAGAGTGTTACTAAACCAGCCTTAACATCCCAAGAAAAACAGCTGGTTTCCTGGTCACATTGCTTCTTTCAGACAGGCCACATGGTATCACCATGCCTCAGTACCATCCATGATGGGGTAAGGGAGGAGACGTGGAGGCATTTAAATCCAGCTCCTCCTGGGAGCCACTTGCACCCCAAGGAGTATGCACTCCTCCATACTTCCAAAGTGTGCTCCTCAGCTTCCACTAAATCCTGAAGTCGGTGGAAGAGCTAGAGCCTTTATGACTATTGCTGGTATGGTTGCACAGAGAGAGAAAGAGAGAGAATAGATGGGGGGAGCCACTGCATGTCTGTTGTTACAGTCAGGGATGCTACATGGTACAATCCATTCATCCATTATTAAGTAACAGTGTGATAACTGTGCTCTGCACTGGGCTTTTGGGTTTCATCTCCTCATCCCTTCCCCACCACAGGACTCAGAAATTGCCTAAGCCTTGGAGATGCTGTGGCTCTTGCAGTGATAGGAATAAAGAAGGATAAGGTGGACAGCTAAAGCAGTCAGGACAGTGTCCCAGGGGATGGAACAGGGGACCTGGGGGCTGATGGGCTTCTTGAGCACCAGCCAGATCAAGGCCCTGTGGCTGCAGCTACTGCATGTCAATGGCAGGGTGTAGAGAGACCACTGGAGGTGCAGGATGGTACACAGTGGCTGCTGAGAAAAATTCTTTACCTACGGAAGTTAGGATTCAAGGACATACTGGAAAAAAAAGAAAAGGTGCAACTTGGAGGAAGTCCAAGTTGTAGTAGCTTATTAAAGCCTAAAGAATTTGAGTGGGCACATAAACTGGGCCATTACATCCTCTTCTAAAGATGTGTAAACAAAAATTATGATTTATTTGACTAAGATGGCAATTCCCACACTTGATTTATGAATACCTCATAATTTCTCTCATCATTTCTATGGCTGAGAAATTGTCAAAAAAAAAAAAAGCCCCTAATTTTGAACTAAGTGCATTTTTCTGGAGATAAGTGGAGGTGCAAAATCAGTTCACAGCAGATTCATTCAAAGCAAATGCTCTAGTAAATGTTTACTTCCTAAAGTGGAAAATAACTAATGTAAGTTACATTTCTTTTTTGGGGGAAGAGTCCTCTCTCATAATTTATTATTCCAGATGATGGATCCGTTGCATAATTGTCTAAGGTGTATGTTTTGCTACAGAGAATGAGACCTTGTGTGCTTGGAGAGAAGAGTCTGACGTTATGGCAACACATAAAATTTGAAATCACTGCTATCTGGAACCTCAGGTAACAGGAGATGCAACTGATTAGAGTTTTGTTTGACATTGCAGGAGACGGGGTGCAAAGAAATGAGAGGCAACACGTCCACATCAGGGATCACTTTAAAAACCAAGACAAACAATAATAAGCTCCTCGTATGTCTATCCATAGTCAACCTTAACCTCTTGTACCTTTGACAACAACAGCCACGATGTGAAGAGAAATCAGCATCAGAATGGTAATTTCACTCATAAAACAAGCATTCGCTCACTCTCATTCATGAGACTCCACACTCTAGGGCCCGAAAGTTGAGTCAGGCTTCAACAGCAAGGGTTGTCAACAGCAAGAATTCTCTCACTAAGTCTGAACTGTCCAGATCATTAATGGACTTTCTGTATACTCTTAATTGGTACCACCAGATGTGAATAGGCAGATGGTGCTAACAATCATAATCGCAGTTTTAATCCAAACTATGATAGCAAGTACAATTTATTGAGCTGTTCTTTGACCAGGTAGTATGCTAAGCACTGTATTATAAAATATCTAATTCCTACCAAACACCCCCAGCAAAATAGGTACTACTGCTACCCTTATGATATAGATTTATAAAACCAGAGGCTTGCAAAAATTAGAGACTTTGCAAAAATTGCAGAGCTAGGAACTTGCAGAACACTGACCAAAATCTGGCCTGGAAACTCCAGGGTCTAAGCTCCTAAAAATGATTGATCAACATATGTGTGAACACATTTTATCAGCTGAGGAACTTGGAAAGAAAGAGTTAGAAAACACTAAAAAAAGTGAAGCCTGGGGAGACATACTTCCTTTTGCTAATCTCTTTCCACATAAGATAGTGGTAGAATGGGCACCTCCACTGTGCCCTTTGCAAGCTTCTCTTCCTATTATGGTTTGATGATAACTTCTTTTTTTTATATATATATTTTATTGGGGAATTGGGGAGATGGGAACAGTGCTGGGGAATTGGGGGAAGGGGAACAGACAAATTGCTATCGTTTTTGTTCTTCAGTCTAGTTGTGGAGGACGCTGCTTCACTGGTCCAAGTTGGCACCATCATTGCGCTCTTCCTGCGTGAGGTAGATCAGTCGCCAGCTTCTGGACTCCCACTCACTGCGGCTGCTGGCTGCTCACGCTGGCTGCTGGCTACACACAGTAGCCCATGGCAACCCACTGCCACAGGGGCTGCAGCCTACGCCGTCGCCAGCGACTCATGGCAGCCCAGCTCCAGGTTGAGCTGTTGTTCAGCATCTTAGCTGCAGAGGGCAGTGTCACTGGCCCTCATATGTGGGATCCGAACCGGGGTCCTCTGGTGTCCCAAGCCAGTTCTTAACCATCGCGCCACTCGGCCTGCCCGATGATAACTTCTTGATGGAACTCAATCACTTGGGTATTTTCACCACCCGCACTGAATGAGCAGATTCTAAACCTGCATGTGGTGGGTTAGGATATGACAGGCCAAGGAGAACCTGAAGTGCAGCTGTAAGAGAGGTGTTTTCCCTTGTGTGCAAAGGCCCGTGTGTTTTTTGATCAGTAACTCCAAAAACTCAACTTACATATAAATTTAAGAAAAGGCAACTCGCTGAAGAGATATTGTATTATCTATCTCACAAAGAATTCACAATTAGGCTTCAGGAAAAACAGGAATGCAACTCGACCTCAGGAAAAACTCAACTCAAATATCCTGATGGTTCCCTTTCTCTTTCGCCTGTGCTTTTCTTTGTGTTACCTTCTTTATTCTTTCTTGCTTCTGAGTGACTGAGTTTATTCAGAAGGTGGGACAACGTGGCAGGTAAGAGTTCCTGAACAGTAGTATCTTTGAACAACTTCAGTTTCGTGCCAAATTCTTGGGGAAGAATGCTGATTGGCCCTGTCTGGGGAAGGTGCCCATGTCCAAATAGTTAATTATGGACTTGTTTTTTGAAAGCTTTGCCTGGATGAGGTCTAACTCCAGAGTTTCCTTCTAAGAGGACATGTCAATGAGTGAGAAGAGGTGCACCTAGAAACCTAAGGCAGCGCTGATGTTTCTCAATACACCTACTCTTCAGGTCTCCAGGGCCTCCAAGACTGGGTATTGCTAACAGAGGCCACACCCCTCAGTTCCCACCAGCACTGCTACAGACAGTGTTCACAACCCACCACTCTTGACCCTGTGGTCCTGGCAAAAAGTCAATAGGTGGCAACAAAATGAAATATAACATTTGGCATTTCCCCATAAAGTTCCTCTGGAAAAGATGTCAGATTTATCTAGTCGGGGGGAAAAAGACTCCTGACACCTGAGAAGATAAAAGGGAAAATACAAGAGAACAAGTAAGGTGTAGTAGCAGCTGTATGCCTGGTGAGACTTGGAGCACAAAGTTCGTCAGTCTTCCTCCTTCCCTCCCTCCTAAATTTCATTTCTCTCCCTTCTTGTGCAATGGGTTCCTGAATTATTGGAGCTTATTTTCTCTACTTTGTGAACAGTGATCACAATTATAAGGTGAAATATTCCTTCCATTTTCTTAATTGTGATTCCAAGCAGCATTTAAAAATTGCTGAAGATTTAGGAAAGAAGATTTTAGACTAGTAGACAAAGTATTCATATATAGAGCCATTAGGTTACTATTAAATCACTCTGCATGGTTACCTTATTTTCTGTAAAAAGGAGACTGAATAAATGTGCCACACATTTCTGTTCCCCTGGGACATATTACAATGCACGGGCATTTAAGTTCTGCAAGATAATAATGCTGCATGACAATGTCTTCCTGACAGGAACACTAAACATCTTTATGAGAATACTCTGCAGATTTCTTAATGCATAATCAAAATTATTGTTACCCAATTAAAATACACTTTGGACTATGAACTGAAGGATAAACTAGTGAGGTAAGAAAATATGAAAAGTCATTGTGCTTTTTCTTATACAAGGAGCCAGAGAGAAAATGCAGTAGAGGATCTCTGCTGATCCAGCAAAAGCTCTGGGTATGTGATATATTATGATTTTGCTACGCATTTATATTTTAGGTCAATAAAAAAAGTTATCATTGAAGAAAATGGAGTATGCTTGGTTTGTGTAATAATGTTAAAGTAGAACTTTCATACTTTTGATTTTCTGACTATATGGAAGCTTTTGTCTAAGCCTAAAAGTGCCTCTTTAAGAAAAACAGCCTACCTCAAGCTGTACATTTCGACAGCATCAGAATTGTATCTAATTAAATAATAGTTTGATATTTCCAACAAGCCAGGAAAATAACAGAGAATTCTTGAGGATGCCAGAGATTGGAAAGTCCCACGACCCGGTCTACTACAATCAGTGACGAATGGATATCTATGTATTTTCCTAGCAATATCACTCAGTTCAAGGTTAAGTCACATGATTGTATTTTTCCATGTTCTCCATTGCATAAAAATATATTGCCCCAGGTACCTGCTGCTGTGAAATTTATTCCATCAGCACATAGATTTGACCAGACAAATGTTTTGGACATATTAAGAAGCATTTCTCTAAGTGTCATTACATGACCTACCTCCAATCTACATGCAGACCAGTTGCCAAGAACCCAGCTATAGCAGGGGGTCACTGGGCAGGTTTTCTGCTGGGTAAGCTCAGTGGGGCATGACCGTCCTTCTCCTTGGGTTGGCATCACGATAAATCGAGTCCGGCTCATTCGACCTAAAACGATAAAGAAGGTGTCAGCTTTTCTGTTAGAATTTGGCTTGGGAAAGGAATTAAAGGACCGAAAGTTGCTTCACATATGTAAGTCTTTATTAAAATACACTGAACTTTGTCCAGCTTTCAGTTTTTCTGCCATTTTAATTTAGGTTTTGACAGAGACACAGGTTATCGAAGGTCTGCATAATGTTAAGGATCTGAAATTCAGTCTGTCTTTATTTCTTTAGTGCCCTTAAGTACAAACTCTGTTTTGTTGCCAAACAGATTGGTCCTGTAAACATTGGCAGAATATTAATTTGTTCAACAAATATTTATTTATTAATGTCTAATATAATCCAGTACCCTGCTATATGCTAGGGATACAGTAATGAAATTGCCAGGTATACCTTCTGCCCTCACAGAATTTATATTTTAGGCCAGGATTACAAAATATTAAAAATTAAGAAAGTCGCATCATCTTTGTCTGTTACATTCTAAATTAGCAAGTAAAGTAAAAATTACACACAATCCAAATACCCTAGAAAATCCCTTAGGAAGGTGACACCTTGAGGCCTCAACAGTTTTTCTCAATTAGTTCAACATGACTAATTTTCCTTGAGTTTAAGACCAATTTTGTTTTTCACTGAGAATAAAATTAAGTTGTTGGCTTCTATAAAGGAGCCATGATGTTTTAAAAACACATTGAGATGCTGGGTGGTCCATTTCATAATGAAAGAAAATTGGGTAATAAGAATAACTGAAGAAAAGGCATGGCTCCCATGTCAGCTGATACCCACTCCTTGGCATTAGGTCAAAGGTTCAGTAAGTGGAATAGTGGATGGAATTTCTATGTCTGTGTTTCTCTCTCTTGATCTCTTTCCCACTCACTCTTTTCCCTACTATGTATATATAGGTTACTGTGTATACATAGTTTCATTACTGTTAGTATCTATAAATATAGTGCCCTCTCACTGTTACGATAAAGTTAGTTATGTAATTGTATTTGTGATAAATATTAAAGGAAAAAACAGAGTTCTCTTTGAAAATGCTATGGGGATGCAGCCTCATCTGGAAGGGAATCGGTTAACATTTCCTTGAGCAGTTGCACTTTAAGCAGAAATCTTAGCATGCCAGCCAGACATGATGTGCAGTGTCCCATGCAGAAGAAAGAGCTTGTGAAGAGGTCATGAGATAAAAAGGACCAGAGCATGTTTGAGGACCTGACAGAAGTACCTGGAACAGAGAGAGCAAGGGCAAGAACAGGTTTGAGGCACTGCTGCTAAAGCTATTAAAACTGGGTTGTTTTTAGTCAGTTCCAAAGATTCTACATTTATATCTTAAGAGAATAGGAAAGTTAGTGAGGACTTCACGTCTACATAGAATTTACTTGAAGGCCCTGGGTAGGAACAAGTCTCAGATGCCCTCAAATTCAGGGGCAAGTAAGGGTGACTCACTCTTTTAGTGGACTAGACATTTTACTGGCCAATGGAAATTTATCATAGATTTGGTGGTAAACTAATGCTCTCTGAGAAGACCCTTGAAGGAAACTAGAAAGTTCTAATCACTGAATTCTAGATTCCTTGAGGTTTGGGTTTCTGTCTCTAACACGGTGCTTCATATATATTAAATACTGAATATTTAAGTTAGATATTCATAAATTGATATGATATTATCTGGTATCTGAATACATGTAATAATAATACCAATATAATTATTAAGCAGGTACCACATGCTAGGCAATATCCTAAATACTTTATAGACACCAATTCATTTAATAATCATACAACCCTAGAGAAAAATTCTATTATATTCCCATATTATAGATGAGGGAACTGAGGCACAGAGAGATTAAGTCATGTATATAAGGTAAAAAAACTAGTAAGTTGAGAAACAGAATTCAAACCTGGAAAGTTTTGTCCCAGAGGCTTCTGTATTAGCCATGAAGTTCAGTAGATACAGGAAAGAGAGCAGGTATAGGACCCACCTAGGTCTTTTATGGGAAACATAAAAGAAACTTTGGATGGTGGTAAATTTGTGTCAAAGATTACATGGGTTTGGCGAACAACAGAAGCTACCCATTCCACCTCCTTGTGCACTGGAACATATGCGTTTGGACAGATGTTCTTCCCAGCATCACTCAACGCAAATGATATAGGTTGGGCATCATCTCATTCATACGAAATGTTATCCCTGTTTGATGAACACATTTGGCTCAAGATTTTATATTAATATCTTTCTTGCCTGCTCTTCAGTATTATAATAATCTTTATTTTTTGACCGAAATACCTATTACCCAAATGTCATTACAATTGCATTCTGCTCTATTATCTATCTTTGTAAGAGTAATGACAATGTAGTATTGCCTTTAGCACAGCTAAAGGGGCTCTATTTCATTCTAACCAACTGACTTTAAGCTTGTTCTTGAATTAATGGTATGTGGATGGCCATTACTTTAGAACTATTTTATTTATTTCCATTCAAGTGACAGATATCTTCTCCTGGACATAGAATGGAGGAAATCTAATGAATTCAATAGGGGAAAAAAATGATGCTATCACTTTTTGAAATAATCTTAAAACTATATATTGGAAGCATAGCCATTTGATTTCTCTGACTTTTGCTATCCAAACACAATTGTACATTTGAAACCTATATAATTTTACTAACCAATGTCACCCCAGTAAATTTAATGAAAAAAAAATGATTTTCAAACAAAGCCATTTACTACCAAGGATACATTTTTAAAACTAAAAAGCAAATAATAACTTTATATTTTGAAGTATACTGTGATGTTTAATTGTCTCATATTAACATTCAGTAAGAAAATTATTTTTATTAAAGGCATGAGAGTTTGAAAGATAAACTACTGGACCTGATGTTTCTGTGGGGTACTTGGTATCTTTTAATATGGTCCTTTTGAAGTTAGGGATATTTGGTTGTATAAATAATCAGAGAAAGTACCCCTCAAATTAGGCACTCTTTCACAAATTCTGAAGTTGTAAATACAAAATCTATCCACATGGAACACAGATGGCATAACAAGGAGGCGTGCCATCTCCAATGATAGTGGTTAAATACTACCTGGGATTCCAAACATCAGACTGGAAGGAATAGTCAACCACACAACTACCTCTCAGCAATGATTATTCTAAAAGGGACCCCTAATGGCAGAGGCGTGAAGAATTGTTTTGGTGATAATGAGTTTTCACGTGAGGTGGCACTGGTGACCAAATTAAAGGTATTTAAAAGTATGATTGATATAAAATATAAAAGAAAGAGAATTTTAAAATAGTTGATATATGGTGAAAAGAAACCTGGACTTGGCATCAAAATTCTCTACTTGGAAACAGTTCTCTCAAATTAACAGCTAGTAAATGAAGTGACTGCATGAAAGTGTTTTAACTCCCCCAAGCATGAAATTCCCTCTTCAGTAAAATAAAATTAAGTATACAGAAAGCATCTGAGGATAATTCCTGCTGGGGAAACTGCCACTGAAAAATGAATCTATGAAAATGGGAATTAAATTATTTAAATAAATTATAAAAACGTGTCTAAATGGGACATTTTCTGGAACTAAAGGGTATGCAAGTGGGTTTATTTGATCTAATACCAACTACCATGCTGATTATAAATGCAACTATGCACTCATTATTAGGACAAAGAATATATCAGCTGCTGATAATATTACATAATTTTATGATCATCCTATGAAAGAACAATGACTGGCTTACACAGTTTGATCATAGCGTCTTTGAGTCACTTTGATCATAGCCTTGAGTCACTTTTCATCAATTTTCTCAAAAGCACCTTTTAATCTTTGGTGTACAGATCACCCTATTTTGTGCTCCTTTGTTTTGGGCTCACATTCTATTTGCAACTAGAGAATGACCAACAAATACCCTGATGCAATGACATCACATGCGTGTCAGTGGAGGATGCATGTTGATGGGGGGATGGCTTTCTAAGGGGACATCTCATTAGTGAGTGATTTGCTGTTATGAGGGGTTTTGCTTCCTACAGAACTCACAATTACAGTGATTCAGGTGAAGAATACCAAGAGGATGAGGACTCCTTGCACTTATCTCACACTGGTTATATGAATAAAAAAAATACCACATATAAACCATGTTTTAGCTTACCTAAAATATAGTAGGTGCCTGTTAAAATGTTTAATATTTTAATCATTTAACAGCCACTGTTTCATATCAACTCCTAGAACATGCCCTGCAACAAGCCTAGAATGGGTATATAAAGCATGCTACCTGTATTCTATTGGGCTTATAATGCTAAAAGCACACAACTATGAAATCCATAATGATTCAGCCTGGTCCAAACCCACCAAACCCTTACACCCTAGACTGGAATGCTTCTGCCCTTAAAGTAAGAGTGAAGGTTGCTGCCATACACATCCTCAGGCTTCCAAGCTGACAGTGGGGGATTTTCTTGGATACTCTGTCTAGACTCCTCTTGTTTGGGTTTATATTTTTCAATAAAAGCATAGTTTATGGGTCTAGGAATCTATTTGGTAGCTGAATTAAACAGTAGATATAGACAATCAGCTTAATGAGCAATACCAATGAGATGTAGAAGCTGAAATTGACTCTGTATTCATCTACTTTTTAGGCTATAAAAGAGAGAAAAGTACTCTATACAAAATATCTTTCCAATTTAATAAAAACCCAAATTATGGTAGGCTAAGTTTGCTAGCGAGAAATTCTCTCTGAGCTTTTCCCTCTCCTCCCTTGGGAAATATTTGGAACTCATTATAAGCAACATTGATATTGGGCCTACTATTAAATTAGTGATAATCGCTTGCAATGAAGGAAGAAGAATTGCCTGGTAAGACCTCCAGAAAAAACAAAACAAAACAAAAAAAACAGTGAACCATACTAGCTGTAACACACACACACACACACACACACACACACACACACACACACTTGCACACATGCACACACACTCAAACAAAATTCAAAGAGAAGCCAATAAATAGGTTTAAGGCTGCATGTAGGTTTAAAGCACACAGGCCCAGACCACACTGCCGTTGAACTCAGCAGTGGTCAGACTTTACTTTGAGGTCTCACTGACAATGGGGATGTGGGAAATTTTAAGCACTGAAAAACCTCAAAACTGGTTAAGTATTTGTCAGTTTATATATTCACAAAAAGAAATGGAGTCACGTGCAGTGGTTCTCTCTTCTGACCATACTTTCAGGTCCAAGCAGCCAGCCACCATTCACTATCACATTGGCATGCTTTAAACCATGGATCCTCTGTGGCCCTGATACATGGCCAGTTGAAATAGCTTAAAATTATGGTTTTGATAGATCTGGACAATTTGAGTATGACCCAGCAAACAATGTAAGGTATGTATGTAGGGGAAAATGGAAAAGGAAATACAACAATAATAGAGCAAAGAAGACATACTTATTTAACCTTATATAGTTCATTAAATATCTGAGCAATTTACATGAATATACCTATAAACTCCAAAGTGCCATAGACATGTAGATACAATAACAGTAGTGTCTGAAGTGACTTTGAGCTTATGGGATGTTACTTGAATATTATTACTACTGGTTTGCTTTTTACCTGGACATTATTTCTTTTGACTATGAGTTGAATTTTTAACACAAATGCACAACTGTTGGCAGGGAATGGACTTCAGAGCTGACATCTATAAGTGATTGGTGAGTTTATACCATGAAGAATGGGGTTAAGTGTCACTAACCTCAAGTTGATGGTGGTCCTGCCTGATGTGCACCCAAAATTTAGGTTATTGAATGTTTCCACTGTTAAGCATTCCCTACTATGGGTTTATTCTTAAGCTTTTGGTACCTACTACCTAACATTAGTCTGTAGAAAATACTAACAGATGAGGAAATAAAAAAAAAAGCAAAGGGATACTAGCAAAAATCTTATTCATAGCTGATCATATCAGTCTGTTAATTTTAATCACCTATGCCTCTGTGGTTAAGGAAATTTACTGCATAATGTCTTTTGTCATTATGAAAGCTCCTTATTACGGAAGGAGGGACTAAGTTAATTGAGTGACTACAATGTGCTATGACATTGAAATGCTTAGGTCTTTTCTCTTCCTTATCCTGCTTTATCTGCTCCCCTTCCTTTGAGAGTACCTGCTTTTTCCAAGCCCCTCAAATAAATCACTTCAACAAGAACTGCAGTCTCAGACTCTGCTTCAGACACTTATTAATGTTCTTATTTCACATGTGATAAAATTAAGTTCAGGAAAGTTAAATAATATTTACAAAATTACACAGCTAGAGAGATTGAAACAAAGGTTTGTCTTACTCCAAAATCATGTGCTTTCCAACAGAGCTCACTCTCATCTGGCCCGAGTCAGGTATCAGACTCTGTGTTGTCTTTGTTAGGCCACTTGAACAAATCTGAGAAGGACACTTAGGCCTACCCTCTGCAATAAATGTGTTACCTATTCATACATTTCATATTTTCCTTTGGAAAAAAGTAATGGCAAGGGCAGCCTGTTAGCTTAGTTGGCTAGAGTGCAGTGCTCATAACACCAGGGTTGCCGGTTCAATTCCTGCGTGGGCCACTGAGATGTGCCCTCCACAACTAGAATGATACAATTACTCGACTTGGAGCTAATAGGTCCTGGAAAAATACACATACCCCACTTAAAAAAAAAATTAAAAAAAAAGTAATGACAAGTGCGGCACTAACACCTTTCTCTGTGATAACTCTATATTTACTTTTGGGTATTTGTCAGAGTAAATTTCTGAAAGCAGTGGAAAGTTAGATTATATATAAAATGCTCACTTAATTTCATGCTGCTCTTTATGCTGGACATCTACTTTTTATTCTCTTAAGTATCATCCGTAATTTTTACCGAGTTTATTTTAAGTGAAACATTTGTGGTTTTTTTTTCTTAAGATTTTATTGGGGAATTGGGGAAAGGAACAGTGTTGGGGAATTGGGGAAGGGAACATTGTATTTTTCCAGTACCCATCAGCTCCAAGTCAAGTTGTTATCCTTCAATCTTAGCTGTGGAGGGCACAGCTCAGCTCCAAGTTCAGTACCGCTTTCAATCTAGTTGTGGGGAGTGAGATGGGGTGGGAGAGGTGTTTTGTGTGTGTGTGTGTGTGTGTGTGTGTGTGTGTGTGTGTGTGTGTGCAGCCCACCATCCCATGCGAGAGCCTAACTGGAAACCTTTGTTGTTAAGAGCATGCGCCCTTACCAGCTGAGCCATCCAGCCTCCCGTTGGCAGCTCAGCGGCACCTCAGTGGCACCTCAGCTAGGGCGCAGCTCACTGGCCCATGTGGAAATTAAAGTGATGGCCCTGTTGCTCAGAGCTCCACGCTCTTAACCAACTGAACCTTCTGGCTGGCCTGCAACATTTGTTTTAAATATACACCCTGGTAGACATGGATTTAAGATCAAGGTTATTTTCTAATGTAACAGTGTGGAGAAAAATCACAGTCCTGATCTGCAACATGAAGGCAGATATTCGGCATTGTTAGAGATGAAAGATGCAGTAATGCTTCTTCATTCAGAGCTACATTCCATGGGCTTCCACTATGGAGGGATTCCTTGGCTTATCTGAATATTACCTCAGGCACCCAGATACCTTTCATCTTAAAGAACACTCACTTTAAGCAAGATGTAGATTCCATAGGCTTTTCAGAGTAAAATAGCCTAGTCTCAGCCATGATCATCTATTGGGGCTGAGGTGAGCTAAGCAAGGAAGTAACAAGACCAGTTTTCAAGGTCAAGATAGACCACGGTACCATGGAGTGGGATAGGTCTGTTAAGGACAAAAGATTAGACAACTTTGGTTTTGCTTGGGGATAACGGGCTCCAGAATTCTCTGTGGTCGAGTGAATGTGCATGCTCTAACCTCTTATCGCAACAACATATTTGAGTCCCATTAAAAGCTAACAAAAAATTGGATAGAATACTGTAAATACCTATATACGACAAAAATACCCCCAAATGAAGCACTTCCCATGGGATGTCAAGTGAGAAGGTCAGAGCAGTGATTTTGGCAATCCTGGAGCTACTGCGTCCATCAGAGTCACGCATGCCCTATCTGCAAGATTGGCTCCCTGAGTATATTCCAATTAAGTGGACTAGATAATATGTAGTATTATTGATGATGAAACAAGTGTACGTTCAGGAGGCTTAAAATTCAGAGGGACTTCTGAAAGCCCTTCACACCTTTGTGTTCCAATTTCCTCTGAGAACAATTTCCTCTGCTTATTCTTGAATATACCTATAAATTCTTAGAATTTTTGAAAAGGGATATAGCACCTAACCCAGGTCCCTGCATATAATAGGAACATTTACATGTGCAAAGTATTAGATGCAAAGGGGCATAGTGAAAAAAATGGGGATTGGAGACACCTGAATTTGGGTTCAGCTCTTTCCTCTATAACTTAAAACCACATGACATTAATCAGGTTGCTTAATTGCCTATCATCTCACCTGTAAAATTATGCCTATACTTCTGTACTCTTCTAAAAAAATTACAAAGATACTCCTGGAATCAATAACGGTGCCTTTGACCAACAGATATTAAAAAGTAATTATTCTAGGGCCGGCTGAGTGGCTCAGTTGGTTAAGAGATCGCTCAAAGGTTTGAGCTCTGAGCAACAGCGGTTCGAGTCTGGCTTGAGCTGAGCTGCTGCTGAGCTGCCAACAGGTGGCAGGATGGCTCAGCTAAAAAAAAAAAAAAGGTAATTATTCTAAAATGTCATCACTTTACAGATTAAAAAAAAAAGTGCAAGTGATTTCTGCAAAGAGTAGATCAAAGGGCTACCACCACTTGCCATGGAGAAGCCAGCTTTGAAACACAGACTCTCTTGTTTCTTGTCTCCACTTTCTTTCTTCCCATTCTACCATTTTGTTTCTGTACTCTTGTCATAGGAACTAATTAATTGATACAGTAAATAAGTTTGTACTGTTATAACTATTGGACTGTGCCCAATCAAGAATACCACATGGATCATATTTTATATAGAGACTAAAAAATAAAGGTTACTGGCTTGCCTTTGAAATCTGAAAAAAGCAAAAAAGAAAGAAAAGTTGGAAATTTCAAAACTGTGGTGCTTGGGAGTTAATACTAGACTTTTTTTTTTATTATGGGCTAGAGTTGAAATTATATGCCATGTGAGAATCACAAGAGGCAGGCTGGATTACATAGTATAGAAAAATATTAAAATCTCATATACATTGAATCAAAAACTATGAAATAAGACAAAGTCATAGTCTGGGATTAAAAACATTCTTAGAAAGTTATTGGATAAATAACAATTATGAATAATTCATGATATATCAAATTTAGAGAGTTCTACATTTCACTGAACTGATGAAAATTCAACAAAGAATATGACTAATCCAAATATTAAGCTCTTCTATTAAAAGCTTTGATCTTTGAAATCTATCTGAAAAGATCCCTTATTGGAAGCTTAGAATCAGCCTTTCTCTAATGTCAAATAAATTGGATTCAAACTGTTCTGACCTTGAAATCTTTAACAGAATTAGAAAGTATACATACCAAATATCAGGTGTACATGAAAGAGACAATCCAGGCACTTGGAAAATAAGGAAGAACTCATTTCAAAATCTCCCTTCAGATCAATGTAGTTCTGGGGGTTTGATGGCAAAACGTGGCTCCTGGGGATGCATCCAAAATATCTGACACACCAGGTTTTGCCTGACAACCCAGTGAATTCATAAACAGGCGATCGTGTGAATTTTTGCCTTTGATGAAGAAGTCAGCAGAGAACTGCAGGTGCTTTAGTCAGACTTCCATGGAACTCGCTTGCCCATTTAATGTGACTCAATAAACTATCTCCTCTTGTGGTCTCTGCCCCATTGACACACACAACCAGTTGGAAAAAAAAAAGTGGCTCGCACAAAAAGACAGCTGCTGGCATACTCTCTAAGAAGAGAAACCTCAGAGGCTTCTCCACGATAGCTTCCAACCTTTTCAGTTTGGTCTCTTTTAAGAAACTAGTTCATCTGTGCCATACATTTCTGCTTTTGATTATCATTTGTATGTTGTTTTTAAATGGCACTGCATGAGGATTAAGGCATGATTTAAATACAGAATACTCTCGTTTGGGAAACATTACTATCTGCCAGGTGGGTGATGATCAGAGAAGAGTGGTGCTGTGAGATGAGAGCGGGAAGGTTGGAGTGGGGAGCAGCTTGGGGGCTGATGAGGGATAATATACTACTCCATAAAGGTGTCTCAGCAGAGTCCTGAGAATAGGTGCTTTAGAATGTGAATGCCATGAGTCCTATTCTTTTCTGTACTGCTTTAGATTTTTAAGATTGAGGTTGGGCACAAATAAATATAACTAGACATACTCATTTTTATATTTTTGTCTGTAGATCCTAACAGAACCTTGAATGCAACAGGTAGTCAAAAAATGCTTGTGAGATTAAACTCTGAGTAGCTAGCAGAGAAGACAACAATTATAAGAGCTATGGCACCTTGTCATTTAATTTTCACATAAATATCACCTCCTCAGTAGCCTGCCTTTCCCCATCCCTCACTCCCTGCAAGATACATATTATTCTCTATCACATGAACGGTTTTTGTTTCATCGTAGCACTCATCGGCATCTGTCATTTTGGTGTTTACTTACTTGTTGATTTGCTGTCTCTCTGTCTTGTCATCACCATCTAATTTTCCACTAGAATATTAAATTTATAAAGTCAAGAGACTTCATTTCCCTGGGATCTTATCTGTTCCGTACACAGCATATCCTCAGCTCCTGGCATTCAGAAAGCATCCAATGCGTATTTGTGATGTATATGAATAAATTTCTTCTACAGTCCTGCCTTCAAGAATAGATCTCAAAATACAGGGTCGCCATATAATTTATTTTTCACACTGCCACTTTTGACAATGAAAGAGGACACCATTAGGTGTCAGAATAACAGATGTCAACTTTATAAATCCTTGTTGAATAAATGAAAAATTAAATGCATATACATTTAGAGCAGAGCACTGGAGGGTTTGTCAGATATTGGGATTATGGACTATTTTGTAAAAGGCGTTATCACATCTGACAGTTCAGAAGACCAAGATAGCTAAGGGTCAGGAAAGGATTCCCAAGAAGTTCTCCTACTAGACCAGGGGTTGGCACATAGGGGCTCGTGAGCCACATGTGGCTCTTTGGGGACATAACTGTGGCTCTAAAATGAAAATAAAACTATCATAGTTTCATTTATAAAAATTTTAAAGAATATAATTCACATAATGGTGATTTCATTTGTTTTATAGGTCTCGCAAAACTTCGAGGGACAAGATTGGCTCTTCCAGGGGTTGGCAAACTTTTGAGATGGAATGTACACAAAGAGCTGCATGTGGCTCGCGAGCTGTAGTTTGCAGACCCCTGTACTAGACCATTAGACACTAACTTGAGGTGATTATAACCAGTGCCGTATCTCTGTGCCAAGGAATAAAATGTAGATGATTTCTAAGCGCTTTACACAACTTGATTTCTCCAGTAGTTAACACTCCTTCCCTAGTTTCCCTGTGCCTTAGTTCACACAATGGTTTTCCTCAGAAAATATTTGATTATTTGTCTTTGTTTATTATTCTAAGGATTAGCAAAAGTGAATTTAAGTTCAGACTCGAATGGCCTAGAATTCTCCAATAGCAGAATTGAGAATTGGAAGGTTTTTTGTTTGTTTGTTTTGTTTTTGTTTTTATAGTAGACAAGCGGGGTCTGATGAGTCCACATCACTAACAGAACAGCTTGAAAACTTAAAGTGATATTTTAATATTAAACTTACAGTTTGGGCTCTTCTTTTTAAAGGTGGTATATTAGCATAAATATGTCAATCCATCATGTTTCACTGGCTTGGTACAGTGATAGAATTAGGACTTTCAAGCAAAATTAATAACAAACAGATCTTCAGTCTCCTTGCATTGAACACATTCTTGGGTAATGGTACCTGAGATTTATGTATTTAGTTAGGAGGAGGGGGAAACAGCCGCCGGCAGGAGCCTGCTGCCTCTGGGATTGTGATCTAATTGGCAAGCTCATCCCCTTCAAGCTTTTCCCTATGGTCCAAACCCACCTGTGCAATGACAAATATGAACAGAAATTCCTCCAATGCGCCAGAGACTGTGCTTCATGGGAACTGAAGGATTCACCCATGAAGAACCCAAACAGAGTCTTTGGCCCCTTAGAGAAACAACCATTAAAAATCAATTCATGTCTGATAACAGTAGTAGGGGCAGTAGTGGGAGTGATGATGAGATGTTCCACTTGAGGAAAGGTGCCAAGGTGGAAGTACGCACTCAAGGATGTGACTGAAATATGGTACATTGGAGCACAGAGGGCCAACAGGACCATGGAGGGAGATGGGGATAGAGAGGCAGGCACGAGTGGGATCCTGCAGGTCCTTGTTGATCACACTGACAATATAGGACTTCGTCCTTTCTCTATTTTTCCATGCTATCCTTTACCATTATGAGAGTCACACATCCCAGCAGAGGCCCATGCACACAAGACTGAAGTATTTATGGCTGTGGGTTATAACCTGGGTGGGTCACTGGACAGAAGAGGAATTAGTTGTTTGATGAAAGGCATCACCAAAGTGAATAACACTTCTCATTTGTATGAGTGTTTAGTGAACTCATCAATGTGCAACATTACCTATTTACTTCTTTATTTACTCTCTATTTTCTCTCAAGTACATTGCAAGCTACATGAGAACAGGGAAATTATCTTTCTTTCCCTCCACTGCTGTATCCCCAACACAATGAACTCTAACTGGCACATCGATATTTGCTTAAAGGAAAAATGAATTGATGAATAAATTTTAAGTAACAGGAAAACAATTGTTCAGATTTGCGTTTTAAAATTTTCACTTAGGCTATGACTGTAGCACATGGATTTTCAGTGAGGTAAAAGGATAAGCTATGAGAGTGGGAGATGAAAGTGGCTGAGTCTATGCAATAATCTTTAAAAGACCCTAGGGAGTCTCCAATAATCCTCTCTACTAATGGTGGGCAGGAATATGGAGATGGAAATTAACCAAACTAAACACCTAGGACGTGTCAGTGACTGTGCTAGGTGCCTCCATAGACTACACGTGATTTCATTTTCAAACCCAAAACAAGGCCTCTCATATGTGCGTGGATTCCATGTTATAGAGAAAGAAGCTGAGACTCAGAAAGATTAAGTAATTTGCTTCAATAGCTGCAATTTGAACCTAGATCTACCCAACTTTACAGTGGATGCCCAACTGGAAACTATGCCATGCTGCCTATCAGAAAATTTGGGGAATCAGTAAAATCTCGATCCTAAGACTTACCATTTGGTTTTCTGTGGTTCTTTTCAGGCTCCTATTGAGCAGGAAATGACATGTTCTTCTTATTAAACATTGTGATTCCTACATTTTCATTTTGAATGATGCCCTTTGCAGAAGTAGTTTTCATTTTCCTGATGTATATCCTGGCTACTGTTCTCAGCATTGCCCTCCCCAGGATCTTAACAGCTGAGTTTACAGAGGAGCCCCCTCCCAGGCTGCACCCTGCCTCAGTTCCTCAGATGATCCCAGCTAAGGCAGAGCATTATCAACAACCCCCACACCTTCATGTGTGAGTAGCTTAGAAATGAGCCAATATTCTAATGGCCCAGTCACAGGACTTCTAAAACAATGCTTCCAAATATCTTTGTTTGGTAATCAGATCCAGGACTTGCCAGCCCTTCTCTGACCCTGATTCTATGATTCATCCAACTTGGAATTCTTCTTCCCTTTTCCCCCCTGCTTAGTGTCTCGCCATATAACAGGATTTCTCTCTAGGTCCCTACTCCAATTTTTTGACATTTATTTACCGTGTGGTTAATTGCAACTCCCTTTTAGGAATAGAGTCCTTCATAAACCACAGCTCCATGTGTGCCTGTTATGCTCTTGTTCCAGTCTCTAACGTGGCTACATGTCTCGGTCCCTACTTTAACCTGACAGCTGGAATGCCATCTATGTTTCCATTTGTCTAGCTTCTGAGTATCAGTTGCCTTCTGCATTCACTGCCATTATGCATTACTTACTCACTGAGATACCTGGAACGTGGGAAGTAATTGTTATCTGTTCACCAAAGATTCACGCTTCCTTTCCCCATTACTGTTGCTGAGAAGTGACTGGTCACCCAGAAACTACATCTCCTGCCCTACCATCTTGCATTGAGCTGGGGACATGGAACTAAATTTTGTCTGGTAGAATATAGATGGAAGAGATGTATGCAACTTCCAACCTGGTCCACCAAAACTTCCACAGAGCCAGCAGGGTATCACCCTCCAGAGAAACTTGGTTAAAGTAGAGCCTCCATCAAACTGTGTCACTGATTGACTTTGTGAAGCCGAAACTCACCCTTTATGTGAGTGAAAAATTAGAAATTAGTCCCTAGATTATAATGTCAAGTCACTGTGATTTGGGTGTTTACCTGACACAGTGGCCAGTTTTTTGGATGAGTTGACCTTATGACCTTTTGAATAAACACTGGCTCACAGGGCCAGCAGCTCCTCTGGCGTCTGCTGCAGTGACCAAGTCAGTTCTTGGTAAATGGCTTAAAGGACTGATTCTGTGAGGCCAGTTCTTTCTCTTCTCCTCTGGGTCAGCCTCATGCTGCCTTCAGCAGGCCAACATGCCTAATTCCCATTCGTCAAGCTACAGCATAATGGAAGGTATTTAAAAACTAAATTGTTTAGTGGGAACAACATAGAGAACCTAGGTACCTCCATGGCCACAAGTCTGTGAACATTCTGTCCAAGCTGTCCACCCTGAAAGCTGGCAGTTGACCACACATTCCACCAGGCAGTGAACGCTCATTCTCTGGGGTTTTTCCAAGTGACGCTGCAGATGGAAATAAAGGAGGATCTTACTGGAGAAGTCATATACACATCAAATTAAATCCCTATCCTTTTATGGGGGAAAAGTACCTTTTATTCTATGATGATAATCTTTCCACATTTTTGTGGGGAAAAAGATCCTTCCTTATGTAAATTGGTGGCAATCATAGAAAATGGCCATCCTTACGTCACAAAATCAAAACTTGTTAGCCCAAATTTTTTTTTATAAATGTTGGAATAGACCTGCAATTAGGGTACTGGGAAAGCAGGTGGTTACATGACAGAGATCTGTCCTGTCACTCAGCCAGCAAGTACCCAGGAGGAGGGCGTAGTGCTAATTCAGGCTCCTTGCACTTCTGGGTGGGCCAGTGGTACATATAGAAATCAAAACTAACAGCTAGCTAGGCTGAAAAATAAATAAGAATAAAACCCAAACCAACAACCCATCTAAAGTTCATAGAAAATACCAATTATACTAAAAACATAATCACGGCCTTCATTTTCCTCTCGTCCTCTCTGAAACCTGTATCTAGGCAAAATCTACAAATTTTCTAATGATCAAGGTAGAAGAGGTCTTAGTGAAAAAACAAATTATCTAAGAAACAGAAAGAATAACGAAAAATTCTGCTCTAAGAATTACACTCTGTGTGCTTATATAGGAAAGCTTCGACATTGAACACATGTTAAATATTAGCAATTTCCACACTAAGCTAAAATGAATGATTATAGCACAATTATTTGACAAGTGGCCAAAGTGGAAATTACCATATGAGCTCTATGATCTATTAAAAATATAGTTAGGTTAATAATTTGAGACTTCTTTAAACTAATATCCTTTATATATTTGTTGGACATATGGCATTTGGAAAGCAGAGAGACTGATTTTTCTATTAATGAATAGTTTATATCTTTCTTTGTATCAAAAGAAAACATTTATTATATGCACTGAGTATAAGATTTCCACTTATTTGGAGTTGCTCTATATTGGCTATTTAATTTTCCTGAAGCAGGCAATGTCTTGAGAGGTAGATCACATGAAATAAAGTGTTAAAATAAATAACTGATTCTTGATAGACAGAACTGTGCCCTGTATTAGCCAGTTTCAGATTTCACCAAACTGAACAGATTTCATCCAACTTCAGGTGGTTTGGTCTCAGAGTTGGTGTTGGTCTGTGGCTATACTGGTGATTTAGAGAGCATGTTGTGATAGTACTTAATACGGTTAAATCAGGATAGGTGAGAAAGGTTTTGTTTTGATTTTAATTTCCCTTTGTGGACCTTACCTATGTTAGGAGAAATGGGACAACTTTTATTTTACAAGTTTTTTAAAACAGTTTCTGTGGTAACCTGAGTTAACTGGTCTTGTATTTTCAACTTATTTCAAATATTGTCTAGTGATTCTTTAGTGTGACAGCATATGGTCATATGTATTTCTATTAAAATTTCCCCATAGTGCTATTCACATATACATTGGGAAGGAAATGCCAGTTTTTTTGGAATAGTTTTTGCCCAAACTCCATATAGTTTTTCATGGGAAAAAAGGGGGCAATAAAATTACAAGAATTCAGAACTCAGTAATATGAAACTTGGTAGGGAGGCATTTGAGAAGAAAAATACAACTGTACTAATTAACAATCATATATTAAGCAAATTGGCAGATTATTCTAATATCAATCGTCAGCTTTCATCTGATATGCAAGAGATATGGTCACATATGCAAATGAATCACCTATCCAATACAAGGAATCATATCTAAATATTCAAATCACCTGATGTTAATAGTTTGCTGGCCAGCAAGTACATCTAAATAAGTTCTTAAAAGTCATAATATATATATATATATATATTATTTTAACGAACCCATTTCCCCAGCTCAAAATGATCTTTCCCAGTCATTTTGACTAAATTCAAACTAGTGAGAGATAACTGTACTACACTAGTACAATTACTCTAACGGAACCTAAATTGTGATGAAAAGAAATCAGGATCTGTTATTTATATCCAGCTCTGTGGAGTTTGCAGACCAATATTAAGAAAAACAAAGATACAAATATAAACAAATTACCTCCTCACATTGGTCCATGCCGACTGGCTTGCCGTCACTGCGCACACAGCTCAGAAGGCGGGTCCTGACACCTTGCCCACAGGTCGCATTTTCACTCAGCTGGCATGTGCTCCACTCTGCAGGCATAAAATCACCACACTGAGTTTCAAAATTATGGCATGTGAGCAAAATACAATAAACCTTTGATTACCTGCTTGCTGGAGAAGGATACTGTGCACATAATCCTAAAACCATTTCCAGGTAGCTTCAAAAAGCGTCATGTAATTTTTTTATTGAAAAACCATTAAATAAATTAATAAAAATGAGTTACCTTCCTAACTTTGCTTTCTTGAGGTAAAAAGCCAAATGTTTGTTAGAAACCACCACACAGTTGGCTGGGTAGAAAAGTAAAGACACTAACCAGGATGGCAAAGGAAAACGTTTGGAACCATCTGTTTTCTGGGGTAATTGAGAGAGAAAATAACTTAGAAATGATGCTAGTCTTGGAGGTAAACTTGAAAATGTTTTCAAGGAACAAATGTAATCATCTAAACATTTGGTACAGTGAAGCCAAGTGAGGTTCCCCAAAAAGGAACCTGCTCAAGGTATTCAGAACTATATGGACTATCCCCAAAACACTCATTTTCTCAAAATATTCTCTCATGAGAGAAGGTGTTATAGATTTGGCTAGTTGCATTACAAAGTAGACAACTGAGAGTAGAATAAGTTCTCCCATAGTTAAAATACTTCTTAAAATTTTTATTGTTGGAGTGGGTATAAAGGAAGATCTTTGATCACATACAATGAGAACATGTTTAAGGAGATTTTTCATATTTGGTAGAAGATCTAAGAGTTTAATAGGAATAGCAAACCCTTGTATAATAAAATCAGGGTTTTAAAGACATGCTCTTCCAATAAAGCAAATTTAATTGCATTTCTGAAAAGTTACTATGAAAACCAAGGATCTGAAGAAACTTTAACTAAAGAAAAAGGACAGAAACACTAAGTCATCTTTCACCAATAAAGACAATCAGACAGCCCCACAGAATTCACTACAAGGTTTTCTACATGAGAAATCTCAGCAGTGCCACTGGAACATCAGTGGGGGATTTGTTTCAGAAAAGGCCATTGTCACTTTGCCTCTGCAGGCTTGTGGTAGTTTGGTTGTCAGTATTAAATTCAATGCTGAGACTTAACATGGTTCCACATTTTGTGGTATTATGTATATCTGCTACTGCAGGGAATGGCGGGTAGCACATCAATGCAAGCCAACAAACAGTCTTTGGTGTTAGACACTGAGCACTGTGGTACCCAGGAAAATTCTGTAGCATTCAGGCTTATGGAGACACACAGAGCAAGTCCATCATAAGCTTGATTTTCTTGAAGTAATAAAGGCCCCAAAAGAGTTAAATTCTATGACAGAATGTTTACAGTCTTTCCTCAATGGTAAATTATCCCCTGCTACTTATTTTTCTTGTTTCAATTTATCATGGCTTAATTCAATTTATATTCTGCAGCTTTGCCAAGTGTCTTTGAATTCAGAGATTTCATGTGGCCTTGCTGAATCTACATGCCAAGAGTGGGCATTTCTTTCTGTAAATGGACATTGGAAATGTCAAGTCCTCAGCCATTCATGTAATATGCTCACACGTTCTACCATCAGTTCTTTCTTAATCTGGAGAATGAAAACACGCGTTCTCCCATTAGTCAATGTTTAGGGAAAATGGCATGGTTGTGGATTTCTACTGTACCTGTGAGATTGTACTGGAACTGGAAGCAATTTTCATTGAGGAGGCAAGGCCGCACCTGGGAGTCTTCAGCACATGTCCTTGAGCTCAGCGAGGGCCTCAGCAGATGGCGGGTTCTTCTCTGCATTGTGTGGGGATCACATGACTATGAAAATCGAAGAGCAGGCAGAGTTAGGACAGACCCAGAAGTAGCCGATAAATTATGACTATCTGTATACATGTGGGGGCACGTACAACGACTACAGGGAAGAGACTATTGAGAGTATTAAACATAATATGTAGAGCATAAAACCAGTATATGATGCAAAGTGAAGAGTTTTTATTTTATTCACATGTTATGGTGAAGCCTACATTTTTATCTCCCATGTATAACTAGGCACATGGAGACTACTTTTACCAGTTAAATGTACTCTGCACTATCAAACGGTCTGCCCTGCAGCAGAGAGCGATGCATTTTGAATGTTTAAATGAATGAAAAAAGGAGGATACTATCCCTGTGCCCTCATAGTCTAGACCAATAGACATAACCACACAGAGAATTTTACTGACAAAATCATTTTCAAGACCTTGGAACAAACAGGCATACAGAGAGAATTATAAAATCAATATTGCCAATATACCAGAACTTTCCTCTTATTTGGGAAGCCCTCTGATCCAAAGAGCACAAGCCACTGAATGTCATGGCTTTTTCAGCAAAATAAATGAATAAATATGAACTTCAAAGATCTGCAAATCTCACTTTACCTATGGGTCCACATGTTCTCTTATAGCCTTGACTTATCTAATGCCCTTGAACTGAGTAAACCTGCCTGCCACATCTCCTCCAACTGCTCTACCCACAGTGGACCATCAAGTTATCAACTGGAATAATTTCCTTTCAACTGCCCTATATCCCATCCTCCCACTTCCTCAGAACACTAATCAGGGCTTCATCATTGACAGTCTTTCTTTTAGTCATGATAAATTCTTCTCTTCTTTCCTGGGCAATATTCCACCCATGTTCAGGAATTACTCTACAGGGCTTGCTTCTAAACATACAACTATATGCATACATATATACTTATGTGTTACACCTGCCCTTTTAATATTATTATTCTTTATTATCCTGGCTCCTTCCTTTATAAACTCTTTGAGGGAATGATAGATCATGCTTTCTGCTTCCCATGTCATTCCCTGAAAATCTTGGTATATTTTTTACACAGTGGTTGTTGAATAAATACCATTAAATATGGTCACAACACAATTCCAGACCCAGAAATCTAAGAGGCACAGAGATGCTTAAACCACAGGAGAAATAAAAGTATCTGAATGAAGGTCACTAAATCATCATTTCCATATTTGGGGTTTTTTATCAATTTTTATCTTTTTAACTTTTCAGATATTGTAGCAAGAACACACCCTATAAACTGAATCTTGGCTGTTATCAAAATGAGAATGTTGGGTTGCACTGAACTATACAGAAAAATGCCACAAAATTTTCTAACTTTAGATATTTGGAGCCATTGAAACACATTTACTGTCCATGTGACTTTACAGTTGGAAAATCTGTCAACTTTTGTAAGGTAATTTAATATTTTAATTGTATTGAATTGTCTTTAGATTATCAAGAAGGGCCATTAAAACCAGGTAATTATTTTTAATTATCTGTAAATGAATCCCATGCTAAACGCTTACCAATAATTTATTACTAGTTCACCAATTAATTTGATTGTTCTCATAAAAAGGAACAATAACTTAAATGGTTTGCCAATGAAAAAAAATGAAGGTACCTTGGTAGATACTCCTGATTACACCTTTCCTACCTTATAAAAAATCAATTAATGTCTGAACCAAGCAATGTGTATAAGGAATTATGTACAGGCTTAGTCTATGCCAGCAAATTAAACAAAAGAGAAAATCTCTCTCTCTCTCTCTCTCACACACACACACAGTCATGCATGCATGCACAATTGAAATTACTACGTAACCTTGAACAATTCACATACTTACTCTGTACCTTATTTCCTCATCTAAACCTAGGTGAGATACAGGTATAGTGATAGGCATATAATTTGATAAGATTTAAGAATTTCCTCCCTCAGACCTCAGAGTATATCAATCTCTATGTCTAGTGGATATGGTTGTAAAATATCCTCTTGAGCCTAACCTGTTGTTCATAACCATGTGGACATTGATAATCACTTTCTAGAAATTAATATATTGAAAAACAATATTTCAGCTAACTCTCCTATTAACTCTTTATCCATAGAAACAGGCAAAGAGGGGAGTATGGGTGAATGAAATCTACAGACAATCCAACCTAACCTTAGGCAATATATTCACATTCTTTCTACCTTACAGAAATTGTCCTAGCACTGTTCACAAGTGATAGATGGATTAGTATTTCTCCTTATTTCTTTCTCCATATTAGCTATTTATACAAAGTTCATACAATAATGAATTGGTCACAAGGGAGATAGAAGTGAGGCTAAGAAAAAAAGAATAATGAAGGAGACTTACATCTGGATAATTTCATTATTGGATCAAGACTCCTGAAATATAAACCTGGATCTCCTGTCCTCTAGAGTATTTATGTAAAGACATGTGATTAACTTTCTAAATAAAAAAAGTGAGAAAGCAATGTGTGGATAACTATCCCAAAGTCAACTCTGGACCAGTTTTATTATAAAGATAGTTTATACAGCTTAAGTTTATTTGGTAGTGAAGGAGATGACCAGCAAGGACCAACTACAGTAGTCCCCGCTTATCTGTAATTTTGCTTTCTGTGGTTTCAGTTTCCCATGGTCAGCCATGGTCCAAAAATACTAAATGGAAAATTCCAGAAATAAACAATTCATAAGTTTTAAATTGTGTGCCATTCTGAGTAGTGTGATGAAATCTCATACCATCTCACCTGGGATGCAAATCAACCCTTTGTCCAAGGTATCCACACTGCATACGCTCTCCACATGTTAGTCACTTAGTAGTCATCTCAGTCATTAGATCGACTGTCACAGTATTTCAGTGATTGTGTTTGAGTCACCTTTATTTTACTTAATAATGACCCCAAAATGCAAAAGTAGTGATGCTGGCAATTTGAACATGCCAAAGAATGTTCCTTTACAAAAAAGGTATGTATGTACAGGAAAAAACATAGTATGTGTATTTTCAGTACTTTCTATGGTTTCAGGCATTCACCAGAGGTCTTGGAACATACCCCTGACAGAGAAGGAAGGACTACTGTAGTCTCTGGTACATAAGACCCTTAAAGAGATTAGATTTTTCTAACTTACTACCTTTGAAAACCAGCACTTAAGTTAAAGTTCAATCATTCCTCATAACATTGAAACTTTGCATCTTTTGTTCTTTCTAGGAACAAGGTCTTTACACTTAGGCCTGACCTGAATATTTGTATTCATCAGTCAAAATTATACCAGATATCCATTGACTTCCTTGCACCCTTATAAATGGAATTGGCTCATCTAATAAACATTTCCACTGCACTTGTACATCTATTGATGTGTGTGCATTCCTTTCAGTGGCTATCTGAAGAGAAGGTCCATGTCTTAATTTTCTGTGTCTGGCATATGGTATTAAATAATAAATATTTGTTGTGTAGAATAATTTGGTTCTTCTTGAGCAATAAGACTGGATTTTTGTTATAATAGTTGGCCTTAGCAGACAAATGGTCAACCCTGGACTGTGATCATCTCGCCTGAATGTAAGGGTTCGCCATAGGTCTGGAAAGCTGATAAAAAGGGGAGTATAATCTTTTCTCTAATTCTCATAGAGTTTCTATAAAATCTAGATGACACTTCCCAGAATAGAATCTATCATTAAATTAATAAACATTAATAAATGAGTTTTTGGGCCGGCCAAGTGGCGTGTTGGTTGGGAGTTGGCTTGGGATGCCAGTTCTGAGCAGTAGGGCCCTGGTTCAGATCCCACAAGTGGGCCAGTGACACTGTGCCCTTTACAGCTAAGATTGTGAACAACAGCTCGACCTGGAGCTGGGCTCCTGAGAGTTGCCAGTGATGGCATAGGCTTCAGTGGGGCTGGCCGGCAGTGGGCGTGCGCTTTTGTGAGCTGCTGTGAGCTGCAATGAGTGGCTGTCCAGTGGCTGGTGGGCAACTGCCTCACCCAGGAAGAGTGTAATGATAATACCAAAATGGGTGAGTTAAGCGACGTCCTCCACAGCTAGACTGAAGAACGCTGTTCCCCTCCCCCAATTCTCCAATAAAATATTTAAAAATAAATAAATAAATGAGTTTTCATTTACCCATAAAAAACAGATAATTTAGATAAGATATCTTAAATAAATCCAAATAAGAATGTATAATTTGATATTTTTCTCATCAACATGGAACTGTTAATGACAGTTTGATAAAACCTGGTATAAATCCAGGTACTTATGAATTTAGGTCAATGTGCAAATTTCTTGGCTAGAGATGAGCATGACTTCAAGGCCTGGCCTTGTCAGCTACCATCAGATATAGATACCCAATGCATCTATTCTGTTATAAAGTTTACCTGATAATTCTGAGATGCTCTCTCCCTCATTTAGCTGATTAGCTCTCTTGTCAGTAGGTTTGCTATTTCTCTCTTTACCATTCATGAGGCAACAATGGATATATTGTATGAACTTGAGTTTTCTTATTTGGAGAAATGGGGTAAAAAGATTCACAAAATACCATTGCAATGCTTTGTAAGGAAATTTTAAGTGAAATTAAACCCGGGCTCTCAAAGGTTGATAAGGGATAAGAAAACCTATAGGAGAAAAAAAAAATCAGGGCCTGAAAAGTTGTTAGTCATGCCTCCCATATTTAAAAAAATTCTCAGAGATTCTGAGGACATGGTTACAGAAATGAAAAAAAAAAGTTCTTTGCACATAACAGTGCAAAAGGAGAGCAAAGTCAAAAATATATAGACAATATACTCAGTACAATTGAGTGACAAGTTATCTCCTCAAACCTCAAATTATGAACAGGTAGGGACAAATGGCTGAAGTTACAGGACCTGTGTGATATCAGCATTCAATAGAAGAAAGCAGACGGGAAATAATGGACATCTAGCACACCCAAGAACACCAAAATGCAAAACTGAACCTGAGAGTCATAGGGTTTTGAATACAAGCAGGTGCATATAAAGGTTCCATGGAGAGGTTCTGGGGGCTGATGCAGTCTGAGTGCAATTAACTCTCAATGTTAATAAGCTGAATCTCCCTTCCAGGACAATTTCCTACACTGAAGAAAAACTGGTGGGAAGATTTTCCAAACTGAGAGAGAGAGAGAAAAAAAGAGAGAGAGACAGAGAGATAGAGATAGAGATAGAGATAGAGATAGAGAGAGAGAGAGAGAGAGAGAGAGAGAGAGAGAGAGAGAGAGAGAGATCCCTGGACCATGAAAATGAACATAGAAAAACAGTTCTCAACTATACACCTCTTTCTAAAACTTCACACCCCACAAAATGGTATTATGAGGAAAAAAAGAATAAAAGTCATAAAGCAGGTCCTCATACATAAGAAAATGCATCAAAAAGGTGTGCATGAAAACAGATAAGAAGTATTTTATAATGAGCTAAGCTATTTAGGAAATGGCACAAGATACAAAAGAACAACGTAAATAAGAATTTGAAAAACTCAGAACTCAAATGATAGGACTCAGTAAATAGAAATAAAAGTAAAATCATTTTCAGAAATAATGATAAAACTAGGAGAAACACAGGATAAAATAATACAATAATGCCTTAAGAAAAACAAAAAAAAATGGAAAAAGAAAAAATTGAAATTAAGTAAAACATTAAAGAGATTAAAAGAATTTGAGAAAAAGTGGTGAATAGAAAAGTGAGGCAAAGCAGATGCCACATGCATATAACAGGATTTAGAAAAAAGAAAACCTAAGAGAACAGAACTTAACAAAAAGATTCAAGAAAACTTAAAAAAATTGAAACTACTATTTAAAGGGCACATCAGAATCACCAATACTAAGACATATCCCAGTAAAATTATTAAGCTTTAAAGAAAAAGAAAAAATATTCTTTAAATATCTAGGCAAGCATACCAGATGGTTTATAAAGAAAAAAAATCAGATTATCATTAGACTTTTTGACAGGAAAACCTTATACCAGAAAAAATGCAGTACTATAATAAAGATATACAAAGAAAAAGAAACAAACATGATCCAAGGATTGTACATCCATCAAAGCAGACTTGCAATGAAAAGACCATGGATAGCAACAGGCAAGAACTTAAGGAATATTGTTTTCACATGCTCTTTCAAAGGATTTTACTGGAGACTGAGTTTTAGACATCCAAATGGCAGGAAAGATATCAATGTAAGGACTCATGGCGAGCCAACTTTACTTGTAGAACTTACATAAAGGCTATATGCTCTGAAGATACAGATAAAATAAAAATGTAAAAGAATGAAGAAGGCCTATGCAAAAAACTATTAATGTCTTAAAGTACTCATGTTGGTGGTATTGTTATTCTGAGAATGTTTTGTATTGTATAGGTATTGTTATTCTGAGAATGTTTTCTTTGTTATGTGGAATAAAGCAAATGTGTAATTATTATATCTATCTCTATCTATCTCTTTATCATCTATCTATCTATCTATCTATCTATCTATCTATCTATCTATCTATCTATCTATCATCTATCTATCTATATCTCATGTGTCCTTGAAAAAGTGGATTCTTAGTATAGAAAAAGGAGATATAGATGTAAGACAGAATTTAAGTAAACTCTTAGGATTCATCAGTATAAACTCATGAAGTAATGCATATTCAAAATAGAAGAAATAACAATATATATTTCAAAGTTTTTCCTACTGAAGTGGCCTAGAAACAGTGGAACCCAATAAGTGTGAGTCTCCCTAGAGTCCTCTCTGTGTCATTCAAGAGCCCTTTCCACTAAAAGAAGCCAGGGCTTTTTAGAGAAACAGCTGATTATAAGTTTGGCAAAAGGAAATGTACAAAATGAGACTGATACATCTTGCCATATCAGATAACAAGGAAGCTAACACAGACTACCAATCTTTATTAAAACATCATAAAACAAATTTAAAGAGACTACAACTAGGATAATTAATCTGAGCATTACTATAGACGATAACTGAAAAGAATTAAAACACATCAACTTTATTTAAATTTGATTTCATAATGATGCAAAAATAGTCACATGCAGTGAAAGATGCTAGTGAAACAACTCCTAATTTTGAAAACTGGTAAATAAAGGGCAAATACACATGTTTCCTGCTGCCTTTTCTATAAAGAATGGATTAGAGGTAATTAAATAGAAGTTGGGGTAAAATTTCTCCTTATTGAACTAATACTACAAGTAAATGAGAATGGACAATGGAATTGGGATGTTGCCATTTTTTTATTTCCTAAATGATAAAGGGTCTAGGAATTTACCACCAATGATAGCTAAACTCACAGAGATAACCATACATATGGACCTTTCGTAAAAGAGCACCTTCCGTAAAAGAAGTCTTGTCATAGTAATGAAATCTGAATCTGATTAAGCCTCTATATTCAACTCCCAATTTATAGGAAATTCAAGGATGGAGGAACATGTTAAGTCTCACCACAAGGATGAAATTTAGTAGACTGACTGGGTAATTCTATAGAAAAGATGGCCTGTTTCCTTACCAGTAAATTGCTAAGAAGAAAAAGGAAAGAAATGAGAGGAGAAGCTACATAAAAAGAGATTTAAAGACATTATAAAAACAAGCAGAACTAAGCTATAATGTCTAGCCACTCAGATTATAGATTTAAAGGAAAAGATTATCTTAGAAGTCAGCACAGTTTACTTCTGAAAGAAGTGACAAAGTTATAATTAGGAGAAACCTGTGAAGATCTTTGTGGGTAACTGGCAAGTTTCTACCTCCTAAACTGGGTGGCTGGTTGCCTGATAGTTAAACTGTACATTTGTTTTACGTGGTTTTCTGTATTCCCATTAAAATTAACATTTTAAAATATTAAAACTTTTTCTCTTATCTTCCTTGGAAAATTTAGTTTTCTTTTCATTATGGGATTTGATAATCTCCTGACAGCAGTCTTACCCAAAGTGTGTTGTTTTCTGCAGTGTGTTAATAGGCCCAAGAGAGAAAAGGGTTTCAAAGGCAAATGCATTTAGGAAACATTGAGCTAAATAGTGCTTAACAAAGATTTTTATAACAGGTCTTTACTAGGTTTGGCAGAGTCTGACATTAACTTATCAAAATCTATTCTCTCCTTTCTTCCTGGGTATGGGACTGGACCACATATCCCACCCTTTCTTGAAGTTAGGTGTGACCATGCAACTGAGTTTTGACAAATGAAAGGGAAGTAGGAAGCTAGGTTACACTCCACTCCTGACCCTAAAGCCTCACACACGCCTTCCTCCATGCTCTTCACCCTCTCTAATGAGCTGTAATGGTGATAACTAGAATTACTTTGGATGCCAAACTTGAAGATGGCAGACCTTCCATTAGCCTTGGTCCCACAATGGCTGCATGAAGTGAAGAAAGTCCTTTCCCCACTGAGAAAACCCACTTAGGACCGTTTTCTTGGAGACAAATAAAATTATATTCCATTTCAACTATTACAATTTGGGGTTATTTGTTTTTGCAAATTATCTATAACTATTACATTGCACATTAAGACTCTCTAAGAGTCAGACTTTTATGCATCAATGTAGCATTCCATATGACACATTTGGGAAATATGGATTTACAGATTTAACGACATAAATAAATGTGAAATTCTTTGTATGTTACCAAGTTATTAATTTATTATCTATATGAATCCATTGTTTTCACTGAAATCTCTTTTAGTAAGGTTTCCATACCCTTTAAACAGTTTTTTGAGAATACATTATATGCAAGGCACTGCACCAATGAATAAATCAACTCAGGGAGGATTTGTCTTTTATACTTTGGATTTTCAACAGATCATACCTTGTCTCCTGAAATGACTTACATTTTAAAAGAACATGTTAAGGATTTAAAAGGAGATACAGTTATATCATTCCCCTGCAAAATAAAAGCACTTACTGAATTCGCCTCTGAGAAACTTATGAAATTGCCTCTGAGAAAGTTAAGTTTAATTTACTAATCTGTGTGTGTTGAAAGGTAAGGTGACAGGTGAGTGAGGTGGGTCTTATTCACCCAAAGAAGTGTTTTTATAAAATGTCAAGTTACAACACATTAGTGGGCTGAGAACATAATATTAATCACTACTTTTATAATGTTTACTGTGTGCCAGTCACTATTCTACATCCTTTAAATTAACTCATTTCATCTTCATAACAACCATATGACGTAGATACATCAGTGTCCCTATTTTACAGATGGCACACAAAAGTTAAGTAATTTCATCAAGGTCACACAGCTAGAAAGGGGCCGAGTCAAGATTCCTACCCCATCATTATACTAGAGTCCTTCTTCTTAACAACTGTGCTATCCTGGTTCTCAGTGCTGTGGGTCAAAATCAGCACATTTAAAATGGATAGAACATAGCACAGAAAATGTCTGTTATATACTTAGAATGAGAGTTTTTTCATGAAACTGTTATTTCTGATACTATATATGTCCATAAGTAAATAAGAGTATATGTCCTCATTTGTGATATGAAATGTGTTTCCTACAGAGTGTCATGATCAACATGTTTAAAAGCCACCAATCTAATAAAAAATGCTTATCAAAAGAATTTTTCCATTACATAGACTGTCATGATCAGTGTTGTAAAACTGTGTTTTTATTATATAGGTTTGTTTTTTATTTTTGCAAGTATAAACTATAACTTTTTTCTTAAAGGGGTGAATGTTCATTTTTTTCTAGGGTATTTCTCTCTATCATAAAAACTATTTTTTTAAATATCAGGATTAATTTCTGGACAGAAAAATTATTAAACTAAGTTTGTACCTAGAAAACTCCCATTTATTTTCAATATGTAAATCTGCAAGAAAAATTAACTTTTTAAGCATATCCCTCCCTATAGGAAATCAGTATGGGTGTAGGTTGGTGCCTATCTCCTATGGAGGTAAAATGAACCCAACCAGAGGGGAGAACAACAGGGTGCCTGTGTCAAGTCTTCATGTATTAGAAGAGCAATTACCTTCAGAATATTCCCTTCCGCAGGGTATTTATGATGGAATAGGAAGTGGAGTCAAAACTCAAAAACTCACCATGTAGGCATGAGCTAATAATACTCATCTATCATGGCCATACATTGGAAGGGAGTAGGAGGTAGAGTACCAAGGAGGGTACCCCAGCAGTAAGGCACAGGACCGCTTCAGTATCTATGTTTTAACCCCTCTCATCTAATGATCTGGGCACTCTCTTTGCCTTAGTCAACCACTTCTGTATACACACCTAATAATATAGTAATGGTTCTCCAAGTGTGGTTCCAGGAGCAGCAGCATCAACATCATTGGGAAACTTGCTAGAAATGCAAACCATTGTGCCTTATCCCAGACTCACTGAATCAAAAACTCTGGGGGAGGAAAAACCCACAACTCCCAGGGTGGGGTTCAGCAATCTACGTTTTAATGAGTCTTCCAGGTGATTCTCATACACTAGCTAGTTTTAGAACCACTGTTCTCAAACCACGGTTTCAACTTTATATGTACAATAACAAACACATAATTTCCACCTCCAGTGTCCTTTTTCAGACTTTCCTATCTCTGTTAACGGCAACTGCAGCCATCCAGAGCTCAGGTAAAAAACTCTGGAGTCATCTTTGATGCCTTCATTTTTCTTATACCTTAAACCATGGCCGGAGAAAATCCTTTCAGCTCTAATTTCAAAATCAAGTTTATGATCCATCTACTCACCATTTGCACCACTCTTACCTTGGTCAAAGTCACTATCACTTTTCACTTAGATTATAACCATAACCTCACACCTGATTCAGCTCTTCCCATTCTACAGATTATTTTGAACTCTGGGGCCAGAATTATCCTTTTCAAATAATGCAAAGTAATCACTTAACTCCTCTCGTCCATACCTTTCAGTAGTTTCCCAACATAGCATGAAAACCATATCCAATTCTATGGCCTACAATGCCCTCCACAATCTGGTCCTTCAGCACCTCTGACCCCTGGCCTTCTAGTCTCCCGCTTGTGCATGGCTCCATTCTCCACTCTGGTCTCCGAGTGTTCTTGGAGAACTTCAGGCATTCCCTTGTCTCAGGGTTTTGTTCTTGCTGTGCCCTCTGTCCGCACTGCTCTTCCTCCAGTACCCGAATGGTTTGCTCCCATCTTTCCGTCAGTCACTGCTCCCTAGTAGCGAGGCCTTCTTTGACCATGTTGTATAAAAATATCAACAACTCCTCCATGTCAGTCTTTGTCCCTCTGTATTTTTTCTTGTCTATATCACTTATCACTTATCACCTGATATGTTATATATTAAAGTGATGGCTTTTGAAGTGTTTTGTTTGTTTTTAGTTATATCTCTCCCCTCTATGAGAATGTAAACTCCATGAGGGCTGGGACTTGGTCAGGTTGATTGTTGCTATTACTCGTACCTGGAATTGGCCCAGGCCCATGAGAGATACTTGATACATAGATTTCACAGGCAGTATATTAGTGAGTGACAACCCAAACTTTGCCAGGGCACTCTGGCCTTCTTTTGGGCTCACATCGAGAGAACATTTATCACTTATCATTCCCAGGACTTTGGGATAGTTAATGAGTGTAATAAGATCAATGAATGTAAGAATTTTGAGTTCCTGGGAGTTTGGGATTTTGCAAGTACAGTAAACTATTATTATTAATGTATTGGGCACAGGTTAAATGATAGCATATAACAAAGGAATCTTTACTATGACATCATAGCAAATCTGATCAGAAATTAAAACTGCAAACTAAATTGACTGGTCAATCGGAAGGGCCCAAGGTTGGATTCCTGGGCCTACAGTAATGGGCTCTGTTTCTTCCCATACTTTATCCGAGATTTGAGGGATCCAACAAGACATACAAACCTATGTATAAAAAAATAGCCTCTCATAGCTTCTGCTTGCCTTTTGAGAGATTCAATAAGAAGTAACAATGGAGACTGAAAGCATACTGTGGATGCTGTCCTATACCCCAAATAGCAGTAACAGGCAACATTTTAGAGTATGAACACATGTCTAGTACTGTGGTGTACATTCCCTGGGGATTATCTCAAAAATTCCTTCTTCCTTAATCTAACCTGCTGATAACCTATGTGTACTTTTAATATCCTTGGTTTTACAAATGATGAAATTGAAGCTCAAAGAATATAACAATTTTACAGTAGGTGCTCAAGCCAACATTTGAATTCGGGGTGCTAATTTACCCCTCAGTATCTTCAACTGTTCTACTTGTAAAGTAGTGGTACTTGGGGGATAGTTTGAGGTGGGAACATTGGCTCAAACAATGCATCACAGAGCTGTATTGTGACTGTGGTTCTTGTAACCACTATTTATTTTAACCTGGAAAGCATTTGGTATGGACAATGGTGATTAGAGATGGAAAGGGAGAGAAAGAGCAGATGTAAGGAATGAGCCATTGCTTATAAGCTAACCAAAAAGCAAGATAAACCACAGACTGAAGAACGGGAGAGTCAGTTAGGAACAGAACAGTGAATAAGGCTTGCTGCTTGCCTTTGAGGAACCCACAGATGCTTCCAGTTGAAGGGCTGGCTTGTCAGATTTAGGGACTTAATTGGGAGCGGGAGTACCAGACACATGTCTCAGTATAATGGGACTGACAAGAGCAGGGGCAGAAGCTATGATATCATCAAAATGATATAATGTTCCTCGTAAGGCTTTGCTGGCCTATTGCTAAGAGGAAGTTAGGATGACGCATAAATATCAGACGGTATCTTAGCTTAGATGTTTGGGTGAAGATTTTATAATGGTCATGGATATCCTCACATAATCCTTCTGGCTGGTATTTTATGACACTAAGAAATTGTGAGGGTGCACATTTATAATCAAATCAGAGGCCTTGGAACAGGTGAATGATGGATAGCATATCCAATTAGAGAACCTGAGGTTGTCACCTGCTTATATTATTGTTGGGGATTGGGAATGAAAAAAGGACCCAAATACAGGCCAAAGCACTGGCCTGCATTCCTCAAAAATACCAGAGTCATAAAAGAGAAAGAAAGATAGAAGAGTCTAGAGAGATAAGATCATTAAATGCAATATGGTCTGGATCCCATAATCAAAGGAATATAAATGCTATAAAGGGCATTATTGGGACCACTGCGAACATGGGAATATGGCCTATACATTAGCTATAAGCATTGTCTCAATGTTATATTTCCTGAATATGTTAACTGTGCTGTGATTATATTAGAAAATATCCTTGAACTTAGGAAATGCATACTAATTATCAATATTAGAGGGTAAAGGGACATGACACCTTCAATATGTGCTCAAATGGTTCAGAAACAATAATATTATGTGTATGTGTACATACTTTGCCATTTTTTCCATGTATGTGTGTGTAAGAGTGTGTATGTTTGTGTGACTATGTGTAGAGGGGTGCAGAGAGGGAGAGTTGATCAAGCACATGTGATAAACTTAAAATTGATGATGTGAATTTTCTGTAATTTTGAAATATTTTGAAATAATTTTTGTTCACTAAGAGAGAACTAGAAATGGCATGGGCACACCAATATTCAGGAGACACTAATAAATGGCTAAAATAAGGCATGCATTTGTAACTCTCTATATGTCATCTAGAGAATCTTTAAGTGGCAACTCCTATTTGAAGTGAGGGCACACTAACTCAATCTTAATCAGTCTCCTTCCTTTTTCTTCTCTCCTTCTCTCCTTCTTCAACTTCTTTTATTTTCCACATGATGTTTACTTCTCTTTCCTTACTCTAATCCCCAACCATTCAAGGACCAAACAAAAAGTGAAGCCAAAATAAGCAAGAATCCACACTGGGGCTCCTGCCTGTGATGTTCCCCAGGATGCTGTCTGAATTAGAATCCCAGGATGAAAGTTCTGGTCTCTGCCAGTAGGTGTAGCAGTGCAGGGCCTTTTGTTAGACCCTGGAAGACTAAAAGAGGGCTGCTTTTGTGATATTTTTGTTTTGCTATTTGTGCCCTCCCAGTCCCCACCATAAATCAAAGGAAAGTGTCAAACATTCTATCTAGAATGGGGCTGGGGTCTCACTCCCCTTGTCCCTTTTCTCTCCCACTAAATATTATTGGAACTATTTCTCCTCAAAAGAATCTTACCCTTGGTTAGCCAAACCCACACGATTTGCTAGAGGAAGAAATGTTATTAAATTCTACATGTGGGGAGAGGGAGGGAGGACAACACAGAGGGAGCCCCCGGGGGACTCTGATCTGGGTTTATTCTTTATACTCACACCATTGTTCTGGGCTCTCACTCACACTGAGTTTTTCTTCTTTTTTCTTCCTCTCCTTTCTCATCACTGCCCTACTCTCCTTTGCCTAACTAACCCTTACTCACCTCTGAGGTTCCCATACAAATATTATCTCCCTAGAAAATTTTACTGATCCTCCCAGGGATTAGAAAATGTACCAATACAAGGTGTGATCACAAAATATGATGAATGGTGAATGCTGCTGCCAAGTGCTATCCAACAGAAAGGCAGGAATCTTCAATACGGGAAGTGGTGTGTTGAACCTTAGTAACAGTGTGTTTCAACTTGTTTGGTGCAGTCAGTCAGGTGTCAGCTAAGGTTGAGAGATGGTGTGTTTTAAAGTGTGCCATAAATCATGCATCACTAACAATCCATCAACATGAAATGGGCACATGGTTTCATCTTCCATCACAACAACGCTCACGGTAATTTCTGTCAAATAAAAACATTATGGTATGTGCTCATCCACCTTATTCACCAGATCTGGCACCATGTGACATCTGGTTCTTCCCCAAAGTCAAAACGACCATGAAAGGTAAATGTTTTGAATCAATTCAGGATATCGAGGCAGCCACGACAGTGCAACTAAAGACACGAAAGAGGACTTCCAGAACTGGTTCAGAAAGTGGCAAGGACAATGCGACAAGTGTGTTCAAAATGAGGGGGAGTATTCTGAAGGGGATTAATGGCAATGTGTCTTTTAGTGTAATAATTTTGTTTAATTGTAAACATTCACCGTATTTTGTGATCATGCCTCATACATGCTCTTATGACACCCTCTACTTTTTCTTTTAACATCATCTGCTCTATTGAAATTGATTAGGAATTTTCTGTGTTCCTCATTAGACTGTAGGTTCCTTAAGGACAAGGAATGTTCATTATCATAGTCCCAATGTCTAACATAGCTTTGTCACATAGTAGGTATTTGATACTATTTGAATACAATATTTACATTTCTGTGCTTATGTGCCAATCACCGTGTTAAATGATTTCCACATATCAATCCCTGCTCTAACTTCTGAGCTGTGCACTATTTCATGATTTTTCCAACTTATTGAGGTGAAATAACTTACCCAAAGTGCCAGTGCTAGAAAGGGCAACAGAGAGGAAAGAGAATACAGTGCATTTGGGCTACTGCTAAATCTCAAACTTTCTACAATTGTTTCCTTGGCATTGCTATAAATGTAACACTTGCCTTTCAGCATGGAAATTAGCATATAGAAAATAAAACATGCAAACAAATTACATTTTATCTCAGGGCCTACTGGAACACAGAAAAAATATGGCAGATAGGAATATGGTCTCCATAAAATCTGTAATTATAAACTAATTTGATGCTAAAAAGATACATAGTATTTGTACCTACAATTTGAGAAGTATTATTTTTTCTATTACTACTATATAATAAATGGAGTATTTTAAAACTTTTTTAAAAACCTACAGATAAATATGAAGAACTAAGGAATACTAGTGCAATATGATAAATTGAATAGAGTAAAACACATTACATCTTTTTTTAAGAAACCATAGTTCACTGAAGATTATTCATAGATATTTTTCAAGGTAATGTATGTACTGTAACCTAAATGGAAAGGAGGTTAAGACCTGCAAAGAAACACATACATTTTAAAAAGCTGAAGTGTGTACCAAAATCAGCAAGACATCTCTCTGTCCGTTATGACTCATCAGACATTCTGTTTTGTGGAGAGCTTCCCTGGCCAGCAATGCTGCAATATGCCATAGGAATAAATACATTTTCACATTCTTTTTCCATACAACCAACTTGGGGGATTGAAATGGTACAAAAAAGGACTTGCAGGATAACCTTCACATACTGTAAACACATGTTTAAAATTCAAAGTGAAAACCTGGCCTTTTCTTCTTGGACATGAAATATACAATTGGGATGGAATAGAAATCACAAGTAAAATAGAATACAGATCACAAACCCGAGTTCAAAACTGTTAGTATGTAGCAGTTTGATACTAAAGCTTTAATAATAGCCACCATAATAACAAAGTATCATTGACAGTAAAGACAGATCTCACATAGATCAAAGAGAGGAATTAAGTCATTTCAAAAAATTAAATTTATATTTCACAAAAGTTGAACAGTCACTCTTTTCATAATTCTTGAAGAAAAATATTTACCTACTTTCACAAAGTTATGGAGAATGAGAAATATTTATTGTAAGTGAATTTGAAGTAATGCTCTGATGTTTTAAAATTTTCAGTATTACTCATTTTTTATGCATTTGTAGTACTAATAAAATCATAGTTGTTATTACAAAAAGTAATTAGTGGGCCGGCCGAGTGGTGCATTGGTTAAGAGTTGGGTTAGAACGCCAGCTCTGTGCAGCAGGGCCTCAGTTCAGATCCCAGATTAAGGCCAGTGATGCTGTGCCCTCTACAGCTAAAATGGTGAAAAACAGCTTGACCTGGAGCTGGGCTGCCATGAGTCGCTGGCAACAGTGTAGGTTGCAGTGGAGCTGCAGTGGGCTCCCGTAAGCTATCGTGAGCTTCCAAGAGCCGCCGTGGGTGGCCGTCCAGTGGCTGGCCAGTGAAAAATTTGCCTCACCTGGGAAGAGCACAATGATAATACCAACATAGGCCAGTGAAGCGATGTCCTCCACAACTAGACTGAAGAACTAAAGGGACAGCAACTTCTCTGTTCCCCTTTCCCAATTCCCCAGCGCTGTCCCCCGCCCCAAGTCCCCAATAAAAATCTTAAAAAAAAATAATTAGTAGACTCACATTTACAGATCAATAAACTGAGCTTCAAAGAGAGTAAGCAACCCATCAAAGTCACACAGCATAATAAGCAGAACAGACACCAGAATCACGAGATCCCCTTTCTGCTATCATCTTGAATGTCAAGAATTGCATCAAGTACTGTCTGTGTATACTTGCTTTATGAATAAGGTTTTACCAATATTAATTCAATAGTAAGAAGAATAACTTTATAACAGTGACTAATTAGTCTTCATTCCCTTTTCCAAATTATATGGGTGACTAGAATCCAAGTACACTATTCAATGATCTGGGTGTTCCTATGTCAAAATTACCCTATAAAAAAGTTAGAGATTTCAAGAATCTATTTTAGCACATTGTGATTATGAAGGAGGCATTGGCAGAAATCCATTTCCTTAAAAAACTAAAGTCATTGCCTCTAGGGGCCAGCCGAGTGGCTCAGTTGGTTAAGAACTTGCTCAAAAGTGTGAGCTCTGAGCAACAGGGTCACCAATTCAATTCCCACATGGGCCAGTGAGCTGAGCCCAAGCTGAGCTGCCGCTGAGCTGCCAGCAGGTGGCAGGGTGGCTAAGCTGGTGAGAGCATATGTGCCTAACAACAAGGTTGCCTGATTGAGATGGTGGGCTATACCCACCCGCAACTAAAGACTGAACTCAGAACCTTGAGCTGAGCTGTAGCCTGGATGGCTCAGTGGATAGAGTGTGCACTCTTTACGGGGATGCTGGTTCCACTCCCATATGGGATGATGGCTACACTCACCTGCAACTAACTGAACACAGCAACCTTGAGCTGAACAGCAAGAATGGACTTGAAGCTGAGCTTGCTGCGCCCTCCACAACTAAGATTGAAGGACAACAACTTGGCTGTTCCCCTCCCCTAATTCCCCAACACCGTTCCCCTCCCCCAATTACCCAATAAAAGCTTTAAATAAATAAATAAATAAAGTTATTGCCTCTAGATATAAAAGTCATTTCTCTATGTCTCTGTTTCTTCACTTATAGATGTACCTACATAATTCATAATGAAATGAAGACAATGAAATGAGGTCAGCTTGGGAGCACTCTGAGAAACAAAACAAAAATTCTACAAATACAAAGTAGTGTTGTCCATGCTGCAATTGTGGGGCTCTCGGGAGAGGGGAGGAGTTTATGCTGGACTGTACCCCGAGAGAGTTCATCAAGGCATCATCCAAATAAAAACTAAGAGCCACCAAGTTGCAGCTCATCACCAATTACCCAAAGATTGGGCCACTCAATCAAATGCCACCAGAAACAAATTGAAAATTGGTGGAGCACAAAATAGATGACAGCAGGACCCTGGGATGTGAGTCCGTGAGTTTGTGACTGTTGCAGGAGAGAAGCTTTGGGGGTGATAGCACACATGCGTGGCTCAAACAGAACTCCCCATTGCAAGGATTCTCCACTTCCTAGTGACATAGGCTCCAAAGTAAATAAAGTGTGTGAAGAATTAGGAGTGTTTTCTCTTAAGAAACAGGATGTGTTCCCTTAGCTTGGCGGCCCAATTCAACCAGAAAGAGGCAAAGGACAGCAACAGAGGTAAATATGGGAGGAAGCAGGCCATTGGAAGTTTGGAAACTCAAACAGTTAATGGAGACAAAATTTCAGAGCATTCTATTACACAGACATGACAAATTTCCATAAGATTAGAATAGCTTGCCAACAAATAGGTTGAACAAATAGGTCAAGCTGAAAGGATACAGACACTGGCTTTTGAATTAGGCTCAATTTCAGCTTTGGAACCTGCAACCTCAGGTATTAGGAGTCTGATTAGCTATTTCAATTCTGCATCTTTCGCTTTTCTCACAACTAAATAGGGGCTAATAATGCCATACGATGAATATTACATGATATAATGCATATAAAAGGCCTAGCACAGAGAAACACAGTTTATTTATTTTTAATTTGCTTTTACTTACAAGAATGGTTCCAAGGATACACTGAAACCATGACCTATACTATTTCTAGAGGTGAATGCCCATTTTGCTTCTGATGTGTTCTGAATTCTAATGAAATTGATGGAGTTAGGAGTGACAAAATGTGTCTGCTTTGGTTCCTATATGATAGTGTGTGTGTATCGGGGAGAGGGGAGGAGGAGGAGGAGGAGGAGGAGGAGGACAGGAAGAGAACACAAAGGAGGCCAAAAGGCATTGGAAAACGGTCCCACAAGCAGGCAGGGAATCCCTGAGTCTTCCAGGAAGACCAGCTTGGTAGGGGAAAGGGCAAAAGAATACATCAGTGAGGACCCGCCCAGGAGCAGTGAAAAATCACTCCATATGCTTTGGGTAGAGTCCTTCTTGTTATATATTAAATTCTCTAGCCTCTAATAAAAAGCAAAGCTTCATAAGAGCATGCAAAATGAATTTCTTTGAGCTAGATCTTATCGGTATCATATGAGAAGGGAGGGAAAAAAAACAAGAGAAAAATCTCTAAGGTTTTTTAGAGAGTTGTAAATCATTGAATTATGAGTTACACAGATATTTACAAGCTTGGCCTAGATAGAGTATAGTAATCTATAAATTCTGTTCAACTGATTTATGGCACAACTGTTCTAACACATTAACAATAGCAGGAAATGCATTTAATTTATTCTCAGGGATGCACATTTACATTATTCACAACAAGCCATTTATAGGGAAATGTAGAACCCTTAAACTAAAATGAATGCATCTCTAGCGGGTTCTGAGCAGTTATAACTGTCTAATAAATGCTCGTATCCTAACTTACTGTACAAGACAATGTAAATGTTCACTAGCTATCCTGTAAGTACTTTATTCTGTGAATTACTGAACAGTTCCGGAATGCATGGCAGCACCTGTACACTGAAGTTGTATAGGTCTTGAATGATAAAGAACCTACATTCCGTACTGAAAGTTTGCTAGAGCATGGAAAATAAAATCATGTTCTATTTATGATCCCATATTCCAGATTTGTCAGATGTAGCACAGTGATAATTTTATGGTTCTGAGGATGTCTTATCATTTTGGGCAACTGTCTGGATAATGCACCACCTGGCAGACTGCTATGTCACTGGTCTAATTTGCACTCTACCTTTGTCAAGATGAAAGTAATGTTCTGGGCCTTTCTGGGTCCTTTATAAAAAATATACACATGCAAACAGCTTGGAGCCTGAAGAAGAAAGAAAGAAGAAGAGAGAGGGGGGAAAGAGGAGACAGAAACAGGGATGAGAGGGAGTGAGGGAATGAAGGAGAGACACATGTAGGAAAACGGAGCCCCATGCTGAATCACCAGCGGCTTTCACGTGTTCTATCATGTATTTCTCTCAAAAACCCCTTGAGGTACAATTACCTAAACAACTGTCATGTATGTGAAAAGTGAGGGCTGTTACTCTAGATATAGTCTAATTACAATTCTAATGCACAACCTCTACCAATAAACAGTATAGTCCCAATTTAAAATAATTAAACTGGAATTGCCCGAACTGTGTACCTTTTGCAGGTCTTAGAAAATCCAGTGAACAGAATATTGTTCTTTTATAAATTTAGACAGCTAAGTTTTATACAATGGATTTATATTATGTGTTTGAAAAATCATACATTGCATTGACTTGGGGTGTTTCGTACTTGATAATGTCTCCAGTTTCTCTAACTATATGTACTGTTTCTCGGCTATTGATCAAGTCGCTTCTTGTCACTATAAAAAGTGCACTAGAAGTCGACTGTTCTTATGTATCCCAGATAAATTCTATGGTAGTGAAACAATATCTATAAACAACCACCATCTTTTATAAAACATTTTTCCCCTCTTTTGCACACTGGCCCTTCTTGGGTTAATAAATTACTTTGACAGCTAGCTCATACAGCTGGTGCATTTTAAACACACGCACACACAAAACTGTTTCCATGTACTAAAAGACCATGGCCTGAGGCCTGATGAACATTGGAGAGTTACATGGTCTAAAATTGGTTTAAAGCCAAGGGCTCATAACTCAGTTTTACAGGTGTTTGATAATATAGGCAGAATTCTATTATTCTAAAAGCTATTATGACAAAGGTTGTATCACACAATCTATTTCCATGTACCATTCAATTGTCCATGGCATGAGTAATTTGTTGTATTAATTACAATGATGCTCTATTGCAAAAAGTTGCCCAACAAATATGTCAGCCTATTTCTGTCAAACTAAGGGTCATTCTCAACGAGAATAAAGTATAACAGTGTATTATAATAGCAAAGTCACTATATTTCTGGAAAAGTAAAAGTCTGAATGGGGAGAACAGAGAAAGGGGCAAAGAGCTTTATTTACAAATGAAAAGGAAAGTGCTATATTTTGCTTTATTAAAAAATTTTACCTCAAAGTTGTTCATTAACCCTTTAATAAAAGAATCAGTTAATTTTTTGGTAATTGACAAGACCACTTGTAGCTGTTGTATTCTAGGCATAACTACCTAGCCTTGTATCTTTGTCCACGATATGGACATGATCATATCTGCCCCCAATCCCTCATTGTATGGTGTGAGATCATGTATGAGAAGGCGTGCAATTATGATAACTATTTTTCTCATTTTGGATTTCCTTGCACTCATCGACACATTCTGAAGAAATTAGTTTTATTCTGTTTTGATATTTTCTCTGGTGACTCTGTATGTGTGTGTGTGTGTGTGTGTGTGTGTGTGTGTGTGTGTGTGCACATGCACATGTAGAATAATCAGAGGGAAGATACGTATAGATCATTATGCCATAAATTTTCCCTTGTTTTTATAGTTCCCACTACATCTAAGTTTTCCAAACGTGTGCTGACATTTACTTTTCAATCACCTCTAACATTAACAAAATACTAATCTCCATTCTAATAAAATTTCAAAACCACACACCGCATAACCTCATACTTCTGACTTGGGAACCTGGGCTACCATAAATTCTAGTTTCAAACTATCTTTGTGCATGTGTGTGTGAAATACACACAATTGCTTAAGTGTGTATGAAACTAGTGAGAACAAGCTATTGTATCCTTATATTTTATTGTTTCCTCGACTATGCATGCTTTCTAGCATCTCTGAAATGTATATATAATCATGTCATTTTATTATCTCATTTCAAACGTTTAAAAATAATCTCAAACATATAGTAACAGAAGAATAAATGTACTGAGCAGTTCACTTACCAGACCATAGAAAATAGCACACAGTACTATCAATTTTAAAGAGGAAGAAAGAATAAGGCAGAGGAGTGACAGTAAGAAGAGGAAGTGGAGGAAGATGAAGTAAAGGGGAGAAGAGATGGGGGAAGAAGAACAGGGGGAAGGAAAGAGCATGGGGAGGGACAAAGGGAGGATGGAGAAGGGGAGGGCGGAGGGGCAGGAAGGGGAAGAAAACAGGAAGACAGAGAAGGAAGAGAAATAAACTATCCTGGAGCTCAGGAACTCAGCACAACTCTCACATTAACTTAATTTTTGTGCACTTTGATGAATTTGAAGTCAATTCATTTTATTTTGATGTAAGATAAACGCAAGTAGGGATACGCCTAGAACTGTTTGATATTTGATCAGAGTATGTTGAACTATTATAAGATTTTGGTATCATGAGCTCTATCTGCTCATCTGAGCAATCAGAAGATAATGTTTGAACACATAGCTAAATGAAATGTAATTAAATATCTGTAATGAAAGGTTTCAGGAGTGTGCGGTTTTCAAAATACATATTAACTCTATCTGCTGAATCTCAAAAGCAATTCCTTAATCAGCCATTCGAGATCTTAATTTTCTGTCCCCATTTACACCATCCAGTATGTGCTCATGCTTTCTGTCTGTGCTGCATGATTTTCTATGTTCTCTCCATGCTTGCAAGATATATGACTTTTACTAGGTGCCTTTTGCAACCTCTTGGATTTACAGTAATTTCATTTCCTCCTGATACTACAATAAGATTTAAAGGGTGAAATATATTTTGTATTGTTCTGTTTTTGCCTCTTGTGTAATTTTTTTTTCATTGATATTCTGAGTTTTGTAAGGATTAGGACAATGTACTATATATTATTAATTATATATACATATTTTTTTCTTCAACACTACCAAGCAATGTATAAACTCCCTAAAGCATATATTCAATACTGAATAATTTGAATTAAATATTAAATAAGCATATAATATAACCACAACCACCTAATGTATAATAGTATGTAATAAATGACATTTTTTTAAGTTTTATGTGACTAATGTAATTCATGATGGATCTATATCTATATATCTATATCTATATCTATACCTTCATTGCCACACATGGAAACGTGTGTGTGTGTGTGTGTGTGTGTGTGTGTGTGTGTGAGAGTGTGTGTATATAAATCGTATTCCTAAAAGGGATGTTTGTATATCTATAAAAGATAGTTCATTCTCTTTTAAAATGAAATTTGACTACTTCCAAAACCAAGGCAACACAGCAAAGTTTTAATTAAATTGTTCTGGATTAATATTTGAAAAAGTTTTAAGCTAAACAGAAATTGATGTGAAATGGCACAAACAAAACAATAAAATTGTTATGAATCAGGACATGTTTTTTAGATATTATTCCACTCCCACTACCCCTTTTGAGAAAACATTTATCTCTTGGATGTTAGGATATGCCTGCTTTCAAGCTACTTAGCTGACTATATGATATAAATATACTAGAAAGTATGAAAAGACTTATGGACCCCACCACAACAATCTCACACTACTTCCCATGATAAGATATGGTACAGAAAGGAGAAACTTGGACAGATTGACAAAAGGAGAAGGTATGGCATCTTTGTATAGTCTTATAATTAAATATTGTAATTTTGGGACAGATAATGGAGTATAGGAAAGGAGAGGATTTGCATTGTGGGTCATGACATATGCTGCAGCAATGAAATATCATAAGGAAAGGAGACAATCTCATGAAGACTGGAAACACTGGGTTTTTTTTTACAAAAAAAAGTGCTTTTAGCACTAGTGAATTTAACATAGTAATGCTATATACAAGGTTAACGTTTAAAAGTTAATGAATATGTGAACAGTAGCAACCAACATTAGGAAAGCAAAAATAGGAATTTCATTTATAGTAACATCAAAAACAAAAACAGAATTAATAAATTAAGAAATGCAAGGCTTTTATATTTAAAACTATAAAACATTGCCAAAAGAAATTAAAGAAGACCTTAAAAATGGAAAGAAATATCATGTTTGTGGATTGGGAGACTATCAAGATATCCACCCTCTCAAAATTGATCTCTAGAGTGCATGATGTATCAAACAACAACAGCAGGATTGTTGGAAGAAATTGCCAATTCAATTCTAAAATTTATATGGAAATGCAAAAGACAGAATACTATGACAATCTTGATGAATTAAAAACATGGTAGACTCATATTAACATATTTTGATTTTTACTCTAAATCTACAGTAATTAAGACAGTGTGATATTGGTGTTTGAACAGATAAATAGATCAATGGAATAGACAGTCTAGAAATAGCAACACACATAACTGCTCACTTGATGGCATACAAAAGCAATGATGTGATTCAGTGGGATGAAAAGAACACTCCCTCAACAAATGATGCTGGAGAAACAAGCTATCTGTATGGGGGTGGGGAGCACTCATCCTACAGTATACCCTCGGTGCACCATTCGGATTCCTCTGGGTATTTTTGCCAGCTCTGAGCACCCTTTTCTCTGCTTCTGCATATGCTCTGCTGCACATGACTTGCACCTGAGACTTTCACATCATTGCCCTTGGATACTTATCCTACCTTTCTGAAACTCTAAGGAAAGTAAAACATGCCTACAGGATTTAAGCCCCACTTCCCAAAAGTGAGCCTATTGCTGATGGGTGGGTGGCTAGTGGCAGTGTACACGAGCCCAGTTCCTTTGCCTCAAAAAGAAGGGACAACTCTGTGGTATAATTATACTCCAGAGCTTCTTTCAGGCTGAGTTGAGGACTTCATTTGAAATGGCACCCTTGCTTGGTTCTTTCTCTTTTCAATTCTGCTTCCTCACTACCTTGCTGGTTTCTACTGGGAATATTTCCTTAATAAATCACTTGCACTGAATTATTGGCTCAGGGTCAAATTTTGGAAGAACCTAACTTAAATGGGATCAAATATATGGTGATGGAAGGAGAACTGACTCTAGGTGGTGAACACACAATGTGATATACAGATGATGTATTACAGAATTGTATACCTGAAACCTATGCAACTTTACTAACCACTGTCACTCCAATAAACTTTAATTAAAAAAATAGATAGATAAATAAATCACTGTAAACCACGTGACACACACATTTTTGAGATAGATCATACATCTAAATGTGAAAACTAAACTTGTAAACCTTTTAGAAGAAAACATAGTAGAATGCTTTTATGGCCTTGTGTTAGGCAAAGATTTTGAAAGGACAAAATAGATATAAACCATAAAGTAAAACAATAAATTTGATGCCATCAAAACTAGAATCCTCTGCTAAAACAACACAACCCACTATAATGAAGGTCAAGAGATAAGCTAAAGATTTGGAGCAAATATTCACAATGCATATATCTGACTTATATCCAGAATACATTAAGAACTTCTTCAAAACAAAATAAATTAGGAGAGTGACAGTCAGATGGCAGAACAGGTGTGTCCTGAGTTCAGTCCTCCTCACAGAAAAACCCCTAACAACTATCCACAGACAAATTTCCTTTGTGAAAATTCCAGAACCTGATAGTGAGGTTGATTACATCTCCTTGGTCCACAACATTGGAAAAAATCTGCATTAGAAGGGTAAGAGAAATGGTTTCCCTTTGACTGCATTGACCTTTCCCTAGGATGGCAAAGAGCTGCATCCAGAGGAACCCCCTGGCCTACGGATTCTCCAGGGGAACAAAAAGAGCCCAGTGTGGGCATCTAGCTTCCCTGGTGTTACAGGACACTCCCTAGAAAGCCCACTTAGGTCTCACCTCATGGGGATGACTGGGGAAATCGGAGAGCAAGACTACCGGAAATAGCTAGGGATGGGGAAGAGGGGTGGGACTCACAGCAACCAGTTTGTGAACTTGGCAGCCCATGTTTCTGCTGCCAGTGGCACCTGAGCAGAGATGCCAATTAGCTGCTCTGCCCATCTGCAAGGTGAGCTGGTGGCCCTATCTCCCCAGCGAACCAGGTCAGCAATTCTGTCCCTGTTGGTTCCCCAGCCCAATGACCCATCCTGGCTATAAGACCCATTTTACAGCCCCGACCTGGAGAGTAAAGAAAGTCAGCAGCTTTGCTCAATTGCTGAGCATAGATTCTAGCCCCACCCAACCAAGAATCCTTGCCAGAGACCCCGGTCAGCAATGGAGCCCATCCAATGGCCAGCCTGAGCAAAGGACCATGTTAATAGTCTTGCACAATTGTTGAGCTGAGCCTCCAGCCCTACCTGACCAGGGAACCCAGCACAGACCCTGGGCAGCTATAGAAGCCACTCTATAGCCCTGCCCAGGCAGAGAACCACCCAGCAATCCTTCTGGCCCTGCCTGACCACGAAGCCTGACAGTGACCATGGGCAGGCTTGGAGCCCAGCCTACCTTACCATCCCACCGTGGAGCTCAGCATTCAGCCCTGTCAGGCAACAGAATTCATCCTATGGTCCCGCCCAATTGCTGAGCATAACTTGTGGCCTCATCCAGGCAAAAATCCCTGCCAGCAATACTTCCCAATCGTGGAATCCAACAAGTAACACTTCCTTGTCATGAAACACAGCCTATAACCCTGTCAAACCAGAGGTGATTACAGAGCCCAGGTAGTAGCCTTAATAGCAGAGCCTAACTAGCAGCTCTGCTCTACCAGGGAGCCCAGCTAGTGGTCCCACTTGAATGTGGAGCCTTGACCTCAGAGCATGGGCAACAACCCTGCCCATCTAAAGACCTAAATGGTAAGTCTCACCTACCTACAGACATTACCAACTGGCCCCTCCAGAACCCCCAACTGAACTGACTGCTGAAGGTATTTCCCTGCTGAAGGGGGCCTCTAAAGGCTGAAGGAGGTTCAGCTAAATGCAGTGATACCAATATAAGGATAAGTTCACAAAGAATCAGATCAATAACTGATTCTAAAGAAATGGAGATCTATGAACTGTCTGCAAAATAGAATAATCTTCTTAAAAAGTTCAGTGAATATACAGATAGACAACTAAACAAAATTTGGCAAACAGTACATGAACAAAATGAGAAGTTCAACAAGGAAACAGAAGCCTAACCCCCTCCAAAGAAAAACCCCAAAGAAATCCTAGAGCTGAAGAATAAAATAATTGAACTGAAAAATTCAATACAGAGCTTCAACAGCAAAATTGATAAACTCGAAAACAAGTCACCTGAAATTAACCAGTTAGAGAAGCAAAATGAAAAACAAATAAGAGGGCGAAGAAAGCCTATAGCATTTATGAGACAACATCAACACACACACGCACACACGCACACAAAACAAAAACAAGAAAACAATATACAGTCATGAACCACATAACAATGTTTGGTCATTGATGGGCCACATCTACAACGGTGGTTCCATAAGATTATAATGGGGCTGAAAAACTCCCATTGCCTGTGACATTACGGCTATTGTCACACAGTAGTGCAACACATTACAACCATGTTTGTGGAGACGCTGATGCAAACAAGCCTACTGTGCTGCCAGTCATATAAAAGTATAGCGCATATAATTATGTACAGTACATAATACTTGATAGTGATAATAAACAAATGTTTTAGTTTATCTGTTTAATATACTATACTTTTTAGTGTTATTTTATAGAGTATCCTTTCTGCTTTTAATTTGCTGTATAACAGTTTGCCAACTTATGCAGGCAGCAGCCTCATATATCTCGTGTTTACTGTGTCTCTTGAGTACATTATTTCCTCTTGTGCTTGATTTTATCTTGTGTCATTTTGTACGATAACATGGTATACAGGATTTTAGCCTGTAAACAATAGACTATACCATATAGACTAGGCATGTAGTAGGCTGTACCATCCAGGTTTGTGTAAGTATATGATGTTTGTACAATGACAAAATCACCTAATGACACCATTCTCAGAATATAACCCCATCACTAAGTGGCACTTGACTGTATGCATTGTGGGAATCCCAGAAGAAGATGGAGACAAAGGGACAGAAATTGTAAAAAATAATGGCTGAGGGCCGGCCAAGTGGCTCAGTCGTTAAGAGCTCTCTCAAGAGTGTGAGCTCTGAGCAACAGCAATTCGATTCCCAGCCCGAGCTGAGCTGCCATTGAGCTGCCAACAGGTGGCAGGATGGCTCAGCTAAAAAATAAGTAAATAAATAAATAAATATATAACGCTGAAAACTTCCCAAACAGAGACAAATGGACATTCAGATTCACAAAGCCCAACTATCCCCAATAGACTGGACCTGAAAAAAGTTACACCAAGACACATAAATTGTCAAAAGTCAAAGACAAAAAGGGAATTTTGAAAGCACAATGCAAACATACATAAAAACATATGAATGTGTAAAAATCACCAGTAAAAGTAAATATATAGTCAAAGTCAGATACTCTAGTATTGTAATGGTGGTGAATAAATCATTTTTAACTCTAGTTTAAAAATTAAAATAAAAGGTATTAAAATAACTATAATTCCAATAATTTGTTTTAGCATACACAATATTAAAAAGATGTAAATTATAACAGGAATGATTCAAATGTGAGGGAAAAGAAAATGTATAGAGTTTTTATATACTGTCAAAGTCAAGTTGTTATCAGCTTAAAATAGGATATTATCACTATAAAGTATTTTATGTAAGACCCATAGTAACACAGGGGAAAGAGCTCTAGTAGGCATACAAAAGACTAAGAGAAAGCAATCAAAGGATACCACCACAAAGTCATCAAATCCCAAAGGAAGTCAGAGAGGAAGAAACAAAGGAACTACAAAATACTCAGAACACAATTAACAAAATGGCAATAGTAAGACCTACTTATCAATAATTGCTTTGATAAGTATGAATGGAATGGATGAATGGATAAGAAAAAGGTATTATGATGTATACTGCCTACAAGATTGTCACTTTAGCTTTAAGGATACACATAAGTTGAAAGTGAAAGAAGGGAAAAAGATATTCCAAGCAAATGGAAATCAAAATAGAGCAGTAGTGGCTATGCTTATATCAGACAAAATAGACTTTAAGTTAAAAATAATCAGAAGAGATAAGAAGGTCATTAATATAATAAAGGTATGAATGTATCAAGAAGATGTAAGAATTGTATATATTAATATTTATGCACCTAATTTTGGAGCACCTAAATATATAAAGCAAATACCTCCAGAAACAAAAGAAGAAATACAAAGCAACATAATATAGTAGGGGACTTTAATACCCCACTGTCCATAGTGAATAGATCATTCAGACAGAAAATCAATATGAAAACAGTGAATTTGAACAACATTCTAGACAAAATAGATCTAACAGACATATAAAGAACACTCCATCTAGCAATAATAGAATACATATTCTTCTCTAATGCACACAGAAAATTCTCTAGGATAGATCATATGTCAGTCCACAAAACAAGTTTTAACATGTTCAAGAAAATTAAAATGATATCAAATATCTTTTCCAAATACAATGAAACTAGAAATCAACCTCAGGTAGAAAATTGGAAAATTTGCAAATATGCAGAAATGAAACAGCACATTCCTGAATAGCCAATGGGTCAAAGAAGAAATCAAAAGATATATCCAAAAATATCTTGAGACAAATGCAAATGGAAACAACATACCAAAGTTTATGGGATTCAACAAAAGTAGTTCTAAGAGGGAAACTCATAGCCATAAAAGCCTATATTAAGAAAAAAAAATCTCAAATAAATAACCCAACATATGTCTCAAGGGACTACAAAAAAATAAAATAAAAAATAAGCCCAAAGTTAGAAGTAGGGACATAATAAAGATTAGAGTAGAAATAAATGAAATGGAGCATATGAAAACAATAGAAAATCTCTATAAAAATAAGAGTTGGTTACTGAAAAGATAAAAAATTACAAACCTTTAGTTAGACTAAGGAAAAAGAGAGTGGACTCAAACAAATTAAATTATAAACAAAAAGGAAGACACTACACCAGATACCACAGAAATAAAAAGGACCATAAAGGACAACTTAGAAGAAATGGATATATTCTGAGAAACATACAATGTAACAAGACTGAATTAAGAAGAAAAGAAAATGTAAAGAGACTGATAATGAGTAAGGAGATAGAAGCAATAATCAGAAACCTCCCAAAACACAAACCCCTAAAACCAGATGTCTTCACTGGTGAATCCTACCATTTAAAAAAGAATCACTACCAATCTTTTTAAAATTCATACAAAAAAGGAGGAGACATTTCCAAACATTTTATAAGGCCAGTATTACAGCACAGCAAAAGAAATAACCAACAAATTTAAAAGGCAATCTATGGAATAGAAGAAAATATTTGCAAAGTATATATCTGATAAAGAGTTTATATCCAAAATATATAAAGAACTTATATAACTCAATAGCAAAAAATCAAACAATCCAATTAAAAATAGGCAAAAGACCTATACAGACCTTTTTTCCTATGAAGACATACAATAGTAAACAGGTACATGAAAAGATGCTCAACATTTTTTTTCCTTTTTTTTTTTTTTTAAGCTGAGCCATCCTGCCACCTGCTGGCAGCTCAGCTCAGGCCAGGCATTGAACCACTTGCTCAGAGCTCAAACTTGTAGAGAAAGCTCTTAACCAACTGAGCCACTCGGCCAGGTCCCTCAACATCTTTAATCATCAGGGAAACGCAAATCAAAACCACAACTGATATATCACCTCACAACTGTTAGAATGGCTATTATCAACAAAACTAAAGATAACAAATGTTGGCAAGGAGGTGGAGAAGATCATTTTGCACTATTAGTGGGAATGTAAATTGATATAGCCATGTGGAAAACAGTATGGAGTTACCGCAAACCATTAAAACTAGTACTACCATAAGGTTCAAGAATCCCATATCTGAGTATACACCCAATGGAAGTGAAATCACTATCTTGAAGAAAAATTTGCACCCACATGTTCATTGCCACATTCTTCACAATAGCCAAGACATGGAAACAGCCAAAGTGTCTGCCAACAGATGATTGGGTAAAGAAACTGGTGTGTGTGTGTGTGTGTGTGTGTGTGTGTGTGTGTGTGTGTGTACAAAGGAATATTATTCAGCCACAAAAAAAGGAGAATCCTGCCATTTATAACAACATAGATGAACCCTGAGGGCACTATACTAAGTGAAATAAGTCAGACAGAGAATGACAAACACACTCTCACTTACATGTGGTATCTTAAAAGTTGAATTCAAAACCAGAAGAGAACAGCGGTTGCCATGAGCTTGGAGATAGAGAAAATAAGGAGATGCTGGTCAGAGGGTGCTGTCTTTCAGTTATAAGATGAGTAAGTTCTTGGGATCTGATGTACAGCATAGTAACTGTAGTTAACAATACTGTATTGCATACTTGAAGTTTTCTAAGAGACTAGAGATTAAATATTCTCATCACACATACACATGCACACATAAAAGGTATCTGATGAATATGTTACCTAATGTTATTGTGGTTATCATTTCACAATACATATGTATATCAAATTATCACATTGTATACTTTTAAACTTATACAATGATATTTGTCAATTTCTCAATAAATCTGGGCAAAGAAGAAATAAAAAAGAAAACCACCCTTCCCCCCCAAAATTAAATCAACGCATTTAAAAAACAAACAGGTAAAAGGCTTGAACAGGTACTTTATATATAAGATGTCTAAATGGCCCGTAGTGTATGAAATGTTACTCAACATTATTAGTCATCAGGGAAATGCAAAGTAAAATCACAATGAGATATTACTATATACTCAATGGAATGGCTAATTTTTTTTAATTAAAATTTATTGGGATAACAATGAGATGTGGGACATAAAGCTAAAACTTAAAAAAGAAAAAAAAAACCTTGAAAACACCAAATGTGGATGAGGATATATTAGAATTGGAAATCTCATACATTGCTGGAAATTGTGTAAAATGGTTCTATAACTTTGAAAATTATCTGAACATTTCTAACAATAAATGTACACCTATCCTGTGACCTAGCTATTTCATTTCTAAATAAGTGCTCAAAAGAAATGTGTGCAAATATCCACAAAACAACTTACAGAATGATTACAGTAGTTATATTCATAGGAGCCCTAGTGTAGAAATGACCCAAATGTCCACTAACAGAGCACACATAAACGATGTTATATTCCTACAGCGAAATAAAACTTAGCAACAACAAAGAGCTAACTAATGACCTCAAAAACCTTCATAAATCTCAACAGCATTACATTGAGCAAAATCAGTGAGACACAAAAGAATATATACTATGATTCTATTTATATAATGTGCAAGATATAATATTAAGCTAATGAGATCATATACAAAAGGGTACATACTGTTTTATTCCAATTACATGAAGTTCAAGGCAGACAAAACTAATAGGTATGATAGAAATAAGACTAGTGGCTTACTTGGGTGGGAGCTCTGTACATAAAGTGAAAAGTGGCATCGAGGCACCTATAGAGTGCTGGAATTGGCCTATATTTTTATCTGTTTGATGGTTAATCAGATGGACAAAAAGTAAAAATGCATCAATCTGTAACATTAAAATTTGTGCATTTTAATGTATGAAATATATACCTCATCAGAAGACCATTAAAATTCTAAGAATTGAACAGGGAACATGCACATAATCTAAACCATACTACAGTAGATAATAGAAAAATGCAGCAAGGATAAAGATGCATCCAGTAATCAGAGATAATGAGAGGTGGTGTAGGAATAATGATTATTATAGTTTTAGAATACACAAAAGCATCTAACTTGAAATTTTGTCATAAAGAATTAAACAGAAACTCAAGTATTGTTCCAACTTGCTTGAAGTGATATTTCACAATTATACTACAGCAAATAACGAATGTCATGTTCTTAATAGTAAAAATGGTCTAATAGAAAAAGAGAAAAAGATTAACATTTTCTATGTGGAAATCTACAAATAGTATATGATTATGTAAGATAGAGAAGCTGATAAAAATAATCATCTAGACCCACAATTTCAGATTATATTGACAAAGATAGGAAATTTGGGGAGAAAAACAACAAGCTATATATCCCTGACATACAGGGTTCATAATTTAATGTTTCGTACAGAAGTTTATAACAGAGAAATATATATCCAAGACTACTTTTATAAAAATGAAAGATAATCAGTAGTAATTTAAAATAGTCAAAGGCATAGAAAAATGCAAGGCATAGTTCATAAAGCCATTGGAAACAAAATAAATTTCAAGGATGCTATTTTTAAAACTATAAAGCACACAAATGCCAGTCATAAAAACTGAAATAAATTTTAAACACTTCTATGAAAAGCCAAAAATATTAGTGTATAATTGTAAAAGAAGCCTTCTTTAAGGGAAAATAACATAGGGAGAAAAAAGAATTAGTGAATACAAACACACACACACACACCAAGAAAGAAAAGCAGAAGGATCTACATTAGACAAAACAGAATATAACAAAGTAAAGTTCTGATGAAAGATCAATTGAAAATCATTGAAGAAAGTATTTATGAAGCTTATTGTGCTTCATATCATATCATACCAAACTATAGAAATAAAACACGATTATAAAGACAAGGAGAATTTAACAGAAATACAATCAGAATAGCATACTCTTATAGACTGCTGTCAGACTATAACTTTTCAAGTTGGCTAATGACAAACACGGACAAAAGATTATTGAAAAATATAGTAAATATAACTGAATTTTTCTATTTTTATGCATGAATTCTAAGACAGAAAATAACTCATTTTTTTCAAGCATAGTGAAAAATTAACAAATATTGATCATACACCAGTCCCTTAGCAAACCTTAATACATTTTTAAAAGCAAGTAGAAAAAGCAAGTGTTTTATTCTAGTTGGAAAAATATGAACCTTAAAACCCAAATAAAATAGGCTAAGTACAAGAACCAAAAATAACAATTAGAATATAAAAATAAGAATACTTGGATTGCTCATGAAACAAAAGTTTGAAAATAAAATCTCTAACATAGATATACTTCTGGCAAAATGAACTAAAATAAAGAAAAAAAACAATAAAAGGAAAATGAAAGCAGATACAATAACAAATACAGAAAATCTTCCCCCCCAAGAGGATTTTTGAAACGTATCAAATATAAATATATATCTCCCTACAATTAACTCAAGGGATGATAGAAATCCTGAATGGATTGATAAGCCTGAGATATTGAGGGTGCTACTAAAGGTTACCTACTAAAAGTCTATGTCCAAACAGTTTCACAGGTAAATTCTTTCAACCACCCAGTATAACATAGTTTCTTAGATGAGCAAACTGTTTCAAAGCACAGGAAAAAAAAAATGCAAAGTTTATTTTATAGCATGTGATAACCCTGACTTCAAACACTTACAATAACAATACATAAGAAAGACATTATAAGGCAATATCAAATATACAAATATGATGCCATAGTACTAAAATGCTCAATTATAGAATATAGATAAAAGTATAAAAAAAAGAAAAATAGTGCTACATTAAAAAATATAATACTCAGGAAACAACCAAAGTGTCCTTCGATAGATGTTTGGATAAAGAAGATGTGAGATATATATATATACAAAACAGAATGCTATTCTGCCATAAGAAAAGATGGAACAGTGCCATTTGCAACAACATGAATGGATCTTGAGATTATTATGCGAAGAGAAATAAGTCAGAAAGAAAAAGTCAAGAACTATATGATTTCACTGATACATGGTATGTAAATCTGAAAACAACAAAGAAGCAAATGAAGAAACAAAAATTCGTAGACACAAACAAAAGTTTAGTGGTTATCAGAGGGTAAAGGGGGAAAGGGGTGGTAGATGAGGGTAAAAGAATCAAATATATGGTGATGAAAGGAGAACTGACTCTGGGTGGTGAACCCACAACATGATGTATTACAGAATTGTACACTTGAAACCTATGTAACTTTACTAACAATTGTCACCTCAATAAACTTTAATTAATATATATAT
>NW_017732023.1:575427-583325 GCF_001890085.2 Hipposideros armiger
AAGGTCATTTATTTATATAAAGAACAAAGATCAATCAATGATATATTGCCCATTTTGTTTGATAACCTTTTGTCATCTTTCAGTGAGCTTCATAATTCCTTCATAGAAGGACCTGTCTTTATTTGTGAAAAACTGAACAAGGTGCTGATTTACAGCCTCATCTGAATTGAACACTATACCATGCAAGGAGTTTTGAAGAGAGCAAAATAAGTGGGAGTCTGATGGCGCAAGGTCAGATGAGTATGGTGGGTGTGGCAACACATCCCAGCCAAGCTCCAATAATTTTTGATGGGTGATCAAACTTGTGTGTGGTCTCGTGTTATTGCAATAGAGCACAGCTCCTTTACAATTAATGAGCTCTGGACATTTCTGGATGATGGATTCATTCAAACTGTCCAATTGCTGACAGTACACATTCGAATTGATTGTTTGGTTCCTTGGTAGGAGCTCCAAAAACACGACACCTTTAAAATCCCACCACACTGAGAGCATAACCTCCCTCTGAGGAATGTCTGATTTTGATGTCATTTGAGGTGAATCATCACGTCGGGACCAAGAAAGTTTGTGCACCACATTGTTGTCAACAATCCACTTCTCATTACCATTTATCAGTCGCTTCAAAAAAGGATTGTTTTCCTCACATTTAATGAGCATACTGCAGATGTTTATATGTGCCGTCAAATGAACTTCTTTGAGTTCATGCGGAACCCAAATATCGAGCTTGCTTACATATGTCAGCTGTTTCAGGTGGTCGTGAATGCTTCAATTTTGGATGTTCAATGTTTCTTCAATCTCTCGTGTCGTGTAATGTGGGTTTGACTCGATCAATGCCTTTATTTTGTCATCAACCTCGGTGGGCCTCCCTGACCGAGGAGCGTCCTTGAGATCAAAATCACCAGCACGGAATTTCGTGAACCATCGTTGGCACTGATGTTCTTTTAGAGCACTGTCACTGCAAACTTTATGCAACTTCTCATAAGCTTGATGTGCATTCTTCCCTTTATGGAAGTAAAACAGTAAAATATGGCAAAAACGGACAGTCTGGTCTTCCATCTTTAACTTGTAAAACCTCCAAAACTCAACCAAATTGCTCTTGTTTTTAAGAATGAAGCTAGAGCTGTCAGCTGTCAAATTACATAGAAATAACATAGATGGGAATGACTCTAGTACTTCCAAAAATGAACTAGTGCCATCTGTTGCAAACATGCATCATGACTTTTCTGACAACCCAATAGTAGGCAAGTCAGTTATGGTGCCTATCATGTACACATTCCTGTTCCAGATGGCTTCTCCCTGCCCACAGTCCTAGGTGGCAAAGCAATCATCAAGGGGGTGCTTCATGTTGGGATCGGGGCTCCAGGTGCCCTACACTGCTGTGTCTTTGCCCCAAGGTCTTTGTCTGGTATTAACCATATTAAATAGCTTAGCCAGTGGTCTACCTCTTTTCAGGACCTGTGTAAGGGAGTATATTGAGTACTGTTCAGGGGAAAAGGATTGGTGGAAGCCCAACTCAGACATGCAAAGTGAAGCACTCACTGGTATTGACAGCAAAAAGAAAAATCAGGAGAACCATGGAAGAGAGATATGGAATGAACAGATAATAACTTCATTCCTATTTTCTATAATTTTTTAAAATACAAGTGGCAGTTTTGTGCTCTTAGTTTTGGTCTTGGTCTTTCATTCCTTGAAGCCCAAAGAAAAATGTTATAAATTATCTATCTCAATATAACAGTCATAATAATTGTGAAACACTTAACATCACTGTAAATCTCAAGAACATGGCAGGGATGCCCAATAACCAGTAGTATATAATTGGCCATGGTTGTTATTAGCTCTGCTCAACTAAATAAGTTCTGAGAAGAAAAAAATATATATGCATACTTATATGATTATAAAGAAATTCACTGTTTGAGATGATATAGTTATAATCATTAAAATATCAAGAGAACAGATCCAAAACATAAAAGAGCAAATATGAGTTCTGTGAAGTAAAAAACATGAAAAAAATAAAGGGAAACCCAATATTTTGCCTCCTTCCACTTCAGCAATAACATTTTAAGTAGTGCCATTTAAAATATTAATGTCTAAATATAAACTTAACACAAAATACCTATATAAAGAAGGCCACAAAATTTCACAGACAAACATAAAAAACGAGTTGCATTTAAAAAATGAAGTGCACCGGTTAAGATTTTACCAAGCTAGAGGCTGCACAACAAAATTTTATTACATAACTCTCTTTTCTGTATGCTTAAAATGCTTAATAATTTAAAAATCCCACCAACAGTGCATAAGGATTACCTTTTCTATAAAAAAAGTATGGAAGTTCCTCAAAAAAATTAAAAAAAAAATAAATAAAACAACAAAAAAAAGTAAAAGTACCATATGACCCAGCAATTCCACTTCTAGATATCTATCTGAAGAAAATGAAAATAGTAGTTTGAAGAGATATGTGCACCACTGTGCTCATTATAGCACTATTTACAATAGCCAGGATATGGAACCATCTAGGTATTCATTGATAGACAAATGGATAAAGAAAACATGGTGTGTGTATACAGTATCTATTATACACACAATGGATATAACTCAGCCATAAAATAGAATAAAATCTTGTCATTTGCAACAACATATATGGAACTAGAGGGTTTTATGCTAAGTAAAATAAGTTAGACAGAGAAGGACAGACACCATATGATTTCACTTATATGTGGAATCTAAAAAACAAAACCAATAAACAAACAAAAGAAAATAGATTCAGACATAGATAACAAACTGATGGTTGCAAGAGGTGAGGGAGGTGGGGGGTAGACTTAAATAGGTAAATGGAGTCAGAGATACACATTTCCAGTTATAAAGTAAATAAGTCATGAGGGTGCAATGTACAGAATAGGAAATATAGTTAATAATATTGTAATAACCTTGTACAGTGTCAGATGTTTACTAGAATTATCATGGTGATCACTTCCCTAAGTATATAAATGTTGACTATGTTGTATACCTGAAACTAATGTAATATTATATATTAACTATATTTTAATTTAAAGAGGAGAGGAACATACTGTATTCTTAAATTGACAGAATGAGATCAATATCTTTTCAAATTCAATATTAAATTAATGAATATTCAAGTATTATTTTCTTTCAAAGTTTAATAAAAATGTTAGATGTTTTATTAGGAATAATAAGATATATAAGTAGCCAAAAAAAAAAAAAGGAAAAGTAAATGACAGGAATATATTTGTTCAAACACTGAAAGTATATATTTTAAAAATATGAATTAAAACAGACTAAACAAGATTCAAATACTAGTATATGGACCAGAATAGAAGTGTTAAAATGCCAGATAAATACACACACACACACACACACACACACACACACACACACTAGTATGTGATAAAAAGAAAAAGACAAATACAGGATTAAATGAATTAAAACAAAAATTACGTGTATTTTATCTAAATAGACTTTTTTAAATCTAGTGAAAATTGTCATGTTCGTGAAATATATAAATGACTAAAATTTACTCAAGAATGAGAAGGTTTCAAAAGAACATAACTGCGGGAGAAATTGGAAAGATTGCCAATAATATATCATTTAAAAATATTCTTGTTACAGATGTATTTAAAATTTCAAATAACTAATTTCTATATTTAAAAAGAATTGGCTCAGATAAAAGAAAAATGTGGAACCTTTCAAATTAATTTTTTTTAAATAAGCATAATATTAAATCGAATATGTTAAGATGGGAGGAATGTGAGACACAGAGGGAAGGAAGGAGAGAGGAAAGGAGAGGGAGAGAAACATTCTGTATTAATTAAAATATTCATAGACTAAATTCTTAAGTTATAAAAATGTCTAACCACTCTGCTGAACACCTGAAACTAACATAGTGTTGAAGGTCAACTGTAATTGAAAAAAAAAATACTAATAAGACATAAAAGCTATAAAAACAAAGATAAAAATTAATCATAGACTATGACTAAGTTTATTTTAAGAATAAATGTACATTTCAAAAAATATTTTAAAATCATAACATTTATAAAGGACAAATTCTAAAAATTACATCAATAAAAGGCATTTGATAAAACTGAGTTGTCATTTCTGAAAATATATACGTATAGGAAGTGGGGTGGCGGATTGGGGAAGGGGGGTTGTCAATTTGAGGAGTAAAAAGTATAATTAATAATGTTGTAAATATTTTGTAAGGTGTCAGATGGTCACATGTCTTGGTAGGAAGACCACTTCATGGATGGGGTAGAGGCTTGATCACTGCACTGTACACCTGAAGCTGATGTTGTATAATATCATATGTCAACTATAATTGAATATATATATATATAGTCACAGGATGTGGAGTATAGTGTGGGAGTGGAGTCAATGAAAGTATAATAGATATGTATGATATGGGGGGAGTGGGTTGGCGGATTGGCGGAGGGGGGTGTCACTTTGAAGGGTAAAAAGTCTAACTATTGTACTGTATTGTACACCTGAAACTAATTTAAAAATAAAAAAAATAAAAATTAAAAATTAAAAAAAATGTATGTATATACAGATATATTATAGTTGCATATATGTTAAGAGAAATTTAGAGAAAATTCTTAAATTTGAGAAATAATGGCTCAAACATAATATTATGATTACAACCAGGAAAAGACTGAAATAATTTTTATTTTTTTTAGTGTTATTTAGAAAGTGCTTGCTAATAAGGTATGTCCAGAAAAGATAATGTAATTATAAAAAATGATAAAAATAATTACTTGCAGATTTTATGATTATATAATGATTATATGATGAGAAAAACCTAAGAATGTTAACTAATAAAAAACAGTAGAATTACTAAGAATATTTAGAAAACATGATGATTGTAAGATATACATAACAACCAATAGTGTAGACACTAAAATTAAACAGAAATGCAGATTTTAAAAGACACACTAATACTTGTGTTGAAAAATTGTATTGAATACAATAAGAATATGTAGAAGTTTCTCATGAACAAACAAAAAATATCTAGAATATAAAATACAAAAAAAGTCAGTGGAGAAATATTCATTTGACTTTTAATTGAGAAGCCTATCTCATGCTATATATAAAACTAATACCACATGAATTAAATATCTTTATATATTTTTAAGATATTAAAACATTAGAAACAATTTTAAAATAGTAAATGTGTGATTTTTTTAAGAAAGAAACTTAGTTTCATAAAAATTGAATACTTTTCTGTGTTAAACCATAAATTGTGTTAAGATTAAATTGATAGAGGTTTTGGTTAAAGATGGAAGATTTTACAGACTCCCTTCCTGAAATACCACTGACATGATATTAAAGGGATTAAAATGAGAGTAAAGGAATTTGTTTTTAAAAGTGTACAAATTATTATATGATGATAATAATGTAGGGGTACAAAAGCAAAAACCTGAGGAAACTGGGAAACTGATGTGATAACTGCCTTAGCTGAGCTGAAAGTACTGAATCCCAAACCAGCAATGGGTAAACAAGAACTTGATTGGTTCTGTAAAGTTTCAATAGGCGATGCAATTGAGTAGCAGGTACATTTATTTGAAAAATGAGGTGGAATTCAGGTTCAAAACTAGAGCACTCATTGAAAATTATTAGACCCCCATATAATCTCTGCACACTTGCCCAGATGCCTGCCTACCTCAACTCTAGCTAAAGACTAGAGCTTTATTATTTAAAAGAGGGGAAAAACAGGATTTTCTGTACTGGAGCACCAGGCACAATTGAGCACAGAGCTACCATTCTGAAAATAAATGTATTAAAGTGAAAGACTGTCTATATAATAAACATTGAGACCTCTAGCATTTTTTTCCTATTTTGTTCTCAGAATATTGTCAACCAGGCTTATATGATTATTTAGATTATATTCTCTGAGGACTATAGCCAGAAATAGAATAATTTTAGCCAATCCTTCTTCAAATATTTTTCTGTCTATTCTCCACTCTCCTGCAAGGCCTCCAATTATAGTTATGGTAAACCACTTACTAATGTTCCACAAGTCACTTATTCTCTACTCATTTTCTTTCACTCTTTTTTCTTTCTTTGTCTTAGTGTAATTTCTATCATTATGTCTTAAAGTTCACTCATCTTTTCTTCTGCAAAGTCTATTGTTTTATTATTCCTATTTGGTACATTTTTTATTTTAGACATTGTGTTTTAGATCTGTAACTGTAACCTATGATGTTTTTCAGCATCTTCTATTTTACTCATTATACGCACATTTTCCTTTAAATTCCAGAGCATACTTAAAATATTGAGATAGCTGTTTTTAAGTGCCCTATCTTCTATTTCTGCTTTTATTGACTGGTTTTCCTCTTGTATTGACTGGTTTTTTTCCTCCTGTATTGACTGGTTTTCCTCTTGCTTATAGATCACAATTTGTTGCTTCTTCAGGTGTATAGTAATTAGGTAAAAGATACATATAAAAAAAAATAAACACATAATAGAAATGCAGCTCTATGACATTTCGCAATCTGAAAACACCCAAATAACTAGGCCAGAGCTCAAGAGAGAAAATACCACCAGCAAGCACTACTTGAGTCCCTACCATGCCTTCTTCTAGTCGCTGACCACTTCTAGACATTGTGAATGCTTGCTTTATTTATTTATTTATTTATTTATTTATTTATTTATTTATTTATTTATTTAGTCTTCCATTTCAATGTGTTGAAGTTTGTTTTGGTAGGCAGTAAGGTTTGTGTTTGAATTTCATTAGTGAAATTCTACAGATTTTACTGTAGGGCGAATTTAGCCCTGCTCCTAAGGCATAACCCTTTTTGGGGTCATTATCAAATGGCTTGAGGGCTTGAAGAAGTATCTCTATGTTGTCTGAATGGAATTAAAATGTCTCCAAGGCCTGGGCGAGCTTTGGAATGTTTACACCTGGCAGTTCCCCAGAAGTCATCCTTTGCCTGTACTTATGAAGTTTCACTCCATACATGTACAAATTAGAATTTAGACAAGAACTCAAAGACACCCCTGTTTAGATATCTAGATTTATTTCTTTGCCTAGGCTTATCCTCTTCAGTATTCTATCCAACAAGTTCCAATACTTCTCAGACCTCTGATCTCTGGCTCCTCACTCTGTTCTTGGGATTTCATGCCTGGCACCGTCATCCGGAAAGTATCTCCATCCAGAAATCAGGGTGATTGTTAAGGTTTTCCTCATTTGGTTTTCTTCCCTCAGGATATAGTTCCATGCTATCTGCTGTCCAATGTCTGAAAACTGTTGTTTTATATATTTTCTCATTTTTAGTTGTTTACAATGGGAGCATAAATCCAATCTAACTCCATTCAAATAAATCTAATAATATTCAATTATTTCCAGAAGTGAAAACTCTCTGTCCTCTCCAGTTCTCTTTGAACACACCTTGCAATCATGCTGGTTTAATCATTAATAAGTTAATGAATTTTGATACTTTGCAAGAATCATGTTTTTAATTTTTTGAAAATTAAACTCCTACAAGGTATAAAAAGGTACAAGGGTTATGTTTTGCTGTAGTTGTGATTAGCCATTATCTCTTAGGGAGATACTTAGAAGTATTTATGGATAAAATGATATGAAGTGTGGGGTATACTTTAAAGTCATCTATAGAAGGAATAAAAAGTGGGGAAGAAGAAATAAAATTGCCATATGTAGATAATTGTTGAAACTAGGTGATGAGTGTTGAGCTGGGTGATCAATCTATAGAACTCACAATACCATTTTTTAAAAATTTCTATTATATAATAAAGATATATATATAGAGAGACAAGAGACAGAGAGAGATAGTGAGAGCAATGGACCCCTTATTTTATACTTCAAATTGGTGATAGTGAGATTAAAAGAAATCACACTGTATAAGAAAGAATGATAACATTAAATTTAAAAA
>NW_017732023.1:583725-589458 GCF_001890085.2 Hipposideros armiger
TGGGAGGGCAATACATGGGGGGAGGGGGGTTGTTACTTTGTGAGGGTGAAAAGGATAACTATTGCATTGTTCTGTACACCTGAAACTAACAATAACAATTAAAAAAAGGAAAAAAAAACTGGAACAGTCCAAAGACTGCTTTTATCTAATTGTCATTGGCTGCTACACTGTATATAATGAGGCACCCTGTTTGCAGGGCCTAATGTGGTTCTGGAAATTAGAATGGTTCTAAGCGATGTTAAGCCTCACTGCACACAGGAGTAAAATATTCCACAAAATATTCTCTTCTCAAAAGAGCCAATATCAATTTAGCAAAAGCAACAAGAATTTTCAGTCCAGAATATAAAACATTTTCATCATTCTTCTCTGGCTTTCATTCGTGAGTCAAAGAAAAGCAGTAGGCAGCTTGAGGGTCATGACCATTAGACATGCCCTCCAGAGACAAATACTGGTTGTCATCTGCAAGTTCCAGACTGTGAGGAGAGGTTGATGAAGAGCTTGGAGCTGAGTACCAGTAGTAAACATTGGGGTGATTTTCTTCTCAGGAAACATAACTTTCAGAGATAGTGAAAAGGTGCTGAAAACGCTGAGTCATCAGTAATAGACCATCACTGTTGACAGCCTGTGCCAAAAATCACACTGGAGCATCATGAAGAAAGGTGTTTTTCTTAACCTGAAATGTTTAATTCTGTAGTACATATCAGAAAACTGGAGTGCATTTCTCTTTTTCTCTTAAAGAAGTGGAGTAATAATGGCAGTGTGTATCTGCTCATATATAATATGCCCACATTGGCTTTCCCTAGAGTATCCTGCACACATAAAGAGTTAAAGAAAAGGGTAAAAAAAAGAATAGAAATAAGATGTATTTTTGAAACCCAATATTAAGTCTATAATAGAATTCAGATTCGATTACACTTAAGTCCTATGTAGTTTCTTTGCAAAGTCTTCTTTTCTGATCCTTCTTCAGAGGTTGTCCTGGTTGATAACACAAAGATCTGAGTCACTGTTTGACCATGAGGTTGCACCTGTACCATGGTGTATTGAGTCTCCAATTCCTGCAGTGTGAGGGACGCCAGGCTGCAGATCGAGCCAGGCTTTGATGCATTCAGCTCAAAGTGAATCAATTGAAGTTCAAATTGATTTGCTAAACTTGTCATTGTTCTGGAGAGGGATTCCAAAGGCATGCTTCTGTAAAGTATACATCAGTTTGGAAATTCCTCTCCAAGATCCTCTTTGCTTTTTCGTGTCAATATTATTGTTTAAGAAACTCCTTTGTAAAGCCTCCAAGGAGAGTCATAAATAGAAAATCTATATTACTTACTGGAAATGTTCTGTAGGGATTGGTAGCATAAATGAAGAGAACCACATGTCTGTTCAGATGCATCAGGGACTGAACAGTATCTGAGTTCAGAAATTTATACACCTCTCTTGAAGAATATGTGCTTCTATGAATGCTTGTCTGCATAATTTTTAAGTATGAAGGATAAAGATAAAAACTGGAAAAAGTTAGGTAGATAAAAGAGGAATACAGGGTAATACACAATGGACTATTAAACATACATATATATGATTTGCACATATGTGTGTATGTATTACAAGTATACACATGTGTATGTATACACACCTACATATATGTTTAAAGAATGAACACTGTTGCAAATGTTTTCATATGTACAATTTCATAACCTTTTTTCATTAAAGCATTCTAGAGAAGTAAGTATATTAGAGCCAAAAATAAATTACATATAGTATGTGTGTGTGTGTGCATGTGTGTGCGCATGTGTGTGTGTATATATATAATATATATAATACATATTATACATATGTAATATATATATATATATATACACACACACACACACACACACATATAGTGTTATGGGAACAAAAAAAAAACAAGAAAATGAAAATAAGTGAAGCACATGGTTTTCCATTTTCTTCAGATTCTGCCTTGACTTATGTTTGTTTTTGCTTGATCCATTTACAGTCCCCAGTTCTTCCCAATACCGTTAAAATGGTCTCCATACAATTTTTAGTACCTTTGTCTTGTGTGTTCTTGTGTGTGGTTTGCAATTGGCAGTTACTATAAGGTCAGCAACCCATTCATTCAAAGTTAGTTTTCTGACACCTTATTTTTGGGGACTACTCTTCAGTTAGGCATAAGTCATTTTTCAACAAAAGAGATGACATTGTATTTCTGTAAGATCAAGTAATAACATGTTGTGTGGGGGAAGGGCTATTCTTTGTATGGCCTAGAAAGTGTACTGCTCGCTACTTGTCTTCCATTTCCCAACTACATTGTAAACAATATAAGGGGGAGCTTTGATTTGATGCTGCTTTAAAAAAAAATTAACAAACCTATATTATTTTATACTCTGTGCTATTCACTTTATACATATTGTCTTTAATTGTGCAGCAATCTGCAAAAAACAGCCGCCATTGTCCTTACTTCCCTGATGAAGAACCTGTACTCAGAAGTATCAGTTACTTGGCCACAGTCACACAGCCAGCACATGTTCCAGGACATTAGACCACACCTTTGCGACTCCTTTCCTTTCCTTCCTTGGCAAGCTATGTGAATAAAGGAGATTATTCAATTTAGGAAAACCTTCCTTCACAAATTCAAAGTAAACCAGAAAAGGAGACAACAGAGTTGACGGACTATTGGGTTGTTGAAAAAGTCATGACACATTTTTGCAACAAAAACCAGAAAAATACGTCATGACTTTTCTGACAACCCAATATAATATTCTCAAGGACAGGAAGTGTGGTTTCTATTTCATTTGCAGTGGTTAGAAATGTGTACATGGCCTGGGCTTAAATAGTCACTTTGCCTCTCACCAGCACAAAAAGCAGCAGGTTACTAACCTCTCTGAAACTCAGTTTACTCATCTTTACATTGGGGGAATAACAGCATTGGTTTAATAGTGGCATTGTGCAGATTAAGTGTGGTAATAAATGTAAATGCTGGGTACCGTGGCACACAGAAAGCATCTGTAAATATAAGCTAAGCTTCCACATGATATAATAATTAGAGTGAGACTGAGAAAAAAACATGACCCCGCTGTAATGACCAAAAGCCTTATGACTCCAAGTGTCCCCCAGAATAGCTGGATCAGCATCACCTGGAAACTTGTTAGAAATGGAAGCTCATGGGCCCCATCCTAGACTCACTGAACTGGCATCTCTGGGGTGCGGTGGAGGAGGCCTATGTTACCACACATTGCAGATGCTGCTTATGTGTGCTAGTGTGGGAATCTTTGGCCCAGAAGTTAGGAAGTATACTTCTAATCATTTTACAGAGTGAGTGCCACCACTTTATTAGAGAATACCGTGTGGGCTAATAACCAGTAGTCAGCTACTGAATCCTATGTTACACCTACAAGGCATGTATTAATATTTACAAAGATATTGAGGCCTGTGAGTTCCCCAGGGCCAGGGATGCTCTGTCATATATGCTTGGCCTCAGAGTACAGGATACATATTAGGAATTCAAGAAGTAGTTGGAATTGATTAAATGATTTTGCTAAGTTTCTTTTAAATAACTGGCAAATCTACTTACAAATGTTTAAAAATACATTAAGATAATTTCTTATTAATACAGCTTTTATAGATAAATGCAAGTATAAATTTTAGAGTATTTTGTAGATACATAAAAGGAATATAAATGTTTTTGTCTCAGAATTATTCTGAGGTGTTTATTTTTTTGCCTATATTTAGTTTGGTTTGCTTGTTTGTTTATGTGTTTGGTTCTAAAGAATTGCCCTGGGAAGAAAAAGAAGAAGAGAAAAGCAAAACAAAACATAGTGAATTGGTTCTATTAACATATGTCGCACTGCAGGCTATAAGAAGAGAATTTGGTAAAATAATGGCCGATATTTACAATCTGCGAATCAGCATAGGGTATAGAGAACAATTATACAATAATTGTTTCCTTTTTCTAAGAAAACGTGCATTGAGGTGATAATTAAACTTCAGGCACAAAAATCCAGCTTGCTAACTTCGCCATTATCATGATCATGATCAATGTCAAGTACTGTTTAAGTATCTATGCTGTTGGGGCATTATGCTAAGATGTCGCAATTTATTAAAATTATGCAATATATCTAGAGATAGGGAAGATGATCAGTTGTGAGCCCTGATTACCACTTTTTTTCCATTTTAAAGTCTTTATTTGTACTTGAAAGTAGCATGAAATCTGAGGAAGAACAGGCCATTTTGATCAGACAGACCTAAGTGACCATGGATAAATATCTATCATCATAGCATAGTGCTGTTATAAAAACCTGTTATAAAACAATGCCGGTTACATAAGATGTGCTTACTGAAAGTTGTTGTCATAGCTATTGTTGTTATTACTATTAATGTAACTTAGAAGGCATGTAAGCGGTTAAAGGACAACCCTCTGAACTTCATGGCAATGAGCAAGTAACTATGTCAACTTTCAGGCACATAAAATGAGGTTAAAATATTTTCTCTATCTCCAATTTAGGAACATTCCAAAAACAGAGTGACTATATTTAGAAAAGCAAATGTTTAAAAAAAATTGTCTTTTAGGACCCCAAAGAAGCACCCACAAGATCCCAGTTCATCACAGCATTGTTAAAACGCTCCAACAACAAACATTTTAGCTCAGTAGCCACACACTTTGACTTAAGAGGGCAACATTGTCATTGCAAAGTGATTACAGCTTAATGCCGTCTTCTTTGAGCAACTTAGAAACAAAAAATGTTGGACAAATCATGAATTCAACTTCTTCCATGTGATAATTCTTTCACAAGTTGATTAATAAAGAGTGTATGCTACCACACTTCTAAAGTGTAAATATACGTACACAGACATGGAATACTCATACAGATTGTAACTCACTAAGAATAACTCACTTCATTCTAAAAATAAATGTTGTACCTTGAGGAATAAGAAGTATTATGTCTAAATCTATCCTAATTCTTCCAAGATAAGGGAGCCAAGGATGTAAGAGCAAAGGCTCTGGCTTCATTGGATACAGTAAGGTGCCTTCCTATCTCCATCACTTATTCAGTGTGGAGCTTTGTATAAGCTACTTAGCCTTTCTGAGAATTAGTTTCTTCATCTGTACAATGGGACTGCTAACCTGTGCTTAGTAGGATTAGTGCAAGGACTAAAGGGAATAATTCTTATGTATGTCTTGCAACAATAACTGCTCAATAAATGTTAATTTTCATTACAGTCAAGTTATACACAAAGTAAATAACTTAGTCATAAGTCAATAATAGAACAAACATTGCATTCCTCCAAATTATGCTTTATTGTTACTTCTTTATCTTATTATGGTGCTGTCCTCCCCTCAGCAACTCCACAAATAAAAAACAATAATGACAAGGGAAATTTCTTTCAGGAATACAATTATAGAAATATAAAAGATAAGATTGCAATAATTATTATAAATAGAATCAATGATTAAAATGCAAATATAAACTGATTTCAAACATACTCTCCACTTCCATACAAAGATTTAACACAATGTTTCCACAAACTGTCAGTATCTCCACTGAGTTCAAAGTATTCTACTTCTTCCCTTCCTAATGTTTGGACCCAGAAAATATGCTTCTTATTCTCATTTTCTTTTTAGCTCATTAGGCAGAAATAGATAAAAAACATCATAATTTATCTTCTGACAATATTAAGTTGAACTACACTACTTGAAGAATATTTATTTTGGCATATTCCCATTATGTTTCCAATTTTTTTTTT
>NW_017732023.1:589468-776989 GCF_001890085.2 Hipposideros armiger
TGTGTGTGTGTGTGTGTGTGTGAGAGAGAGAGAGAGAGAGAGAGAGAGAGAGAGAGAGAGAGAGAGAGGGCTTTGGAAGAAGAGCACGGCAGAAGATCACCTCATCTTTGGGAGCACAGCGAAAGACAAAAACAGATCATCACTAACAGAAGCCAAATTACACAGTGGAGTTGAGCTACTAAGATATAATTGATTCTGCCAGGATAAAAATGGAACAGAATTAAGAGATTACAATGAGAATCATTTGGGTACTAGAGAGGCCCCTTAATAACAGGCGTGCATTCGAATCCTAGTGTCGTCATTACAGCCTCATTTTCCTTGCTAGTGTTCCCATGATGAAGACCTAAAAAGAAGCACTGGCATTTTAAACTACTCAGGCTCTCTAGCTGGATTTTTTTTCTTTCTTTCTTCTCTTTTCATTTCTTTCTTTCTTAGGAAAAACGATTCTCCCAAGTTATTAGAAGAAAGCTTTAGAGAGCAGCACTGTGAATGTACAGAGAACAGCAGTGAAGGCATCAATGGAGGATTATAGGGCATTGACAACAGAAGAGAAATTACCTGTGTGCATTTGCTCCAAGGTCCCCACTCGGACATGACACATTCACTGGGACACAGAAGAGAGCAGGACTGGGTTTCTGGGGGCATTTCTTCCTGGTTGCAGAGACTGTTATCCACAGTTCTACCTTCACTATCAGCAGTGTTCACACATCTGTAAGGCAAGGTCACAAGATAGTTTCATTACTTAAAACAGCACAGATTACATTTAAAATAGTTATGATGCATTACAGTTACTTACTCCTCAAACATAAATTAAGACCAGCAGAGAAACCAGGAAAAAAATTCCTTCTTAAGCCATCAGCCTTTATTGAGTGATAACTCAGTGTAGAACCTTTTACTGAGCAGAGCAGGAGAAAACAATGGGAACTATAGACAACCATTGTCCTTGAAAAACTCTCAATTTAAATGGGTTTATAATATATTTATTCACGTCCAGCACAAAGTGAATTTTCTTTTTATTGTAACAAATCTTGAAGACTCTCCTTCTCTCAGTGAATCCATCACTTTGTAATAGCTGGGGCCTTCATAGTTCCTGTGACTCTCTCAGACCTTTCCTAGACTTCTGTCACATATCATCTAAACCTCCCTCATCTTCATCCAACACATGTAAGGTCGTGGCAAAGTAAACTGAAAAATAATTGGACATGTTTTTCTTTGAGGTATTTTCTGCAAACCATTCAGGAATTTCGGTATCATAAACCAGAGGTCAATGAGCAAGCATTTTCTTGCAGCAATTGAGCGCACAGTAAAGAAGCAAGCATTGTAGTTGCTTGGCTTATTTGGTGTCAGGCTTAGGGATTAAGTGCTGGTGACAGCAAGATAAACAAGCATGTGATTGATTCAATCAAATTAAAACCAAAGTATCATACCACTCATAAATAATTAAAAACATGGGAAATATCAAGGGTTGGCAAGAATGTGGAGCAATTTTAACTCTTCTTACTCTGCTGGATGGAGCACAAACTCTGGAAAACTAGCTGCTAGCGTCTACTAAAACTACACAGATACATACTATGTAACCCAACAATTACACTTCTACTTAGGTATGCAAAAGAAATGTGTACGAATGTACACCAAAAACCACGGACTGAAAATGTTCATAACATACGGGAATAATTACCATAATCTCTGTGTCTTAAGCAATGTAAATGTATTACCTTATAATTCTCTAGTATAGAAATCCATCATGGACTTCACTAGGCTAACTCAGTGCTTTGGAAGAGCTGCATTCCTTTCTGGAGGTTCTAGAGGAGAATCTGTTTCTTTACCTTTTCCAGGCCAATAAAAAGAATAATTTCATTTACCTTGTTTTAGAAGACTACATGATTTGAGTATGGAAACCAGACATACGGAACATCTTATTATAAAAATCCAAGAAAGTTCGTGCTTTGGACATTTCTTCCCTTCTGGAATTCTCTTTCTACAGATATTCACATTAATTCAGTCTCTCATCAAATATTTTGCTGATCAAATGTCCCCTAAATAGTATTCTCCATCACTTCAACTAATTTTTTTTTCTTCTTCTTGGCATTTCATAGCAAAGACATTCCATTAAATTCTAATTTCTGTGGTTTTTTTTTTTTCCTCTCTGCTGCTATATTGTAAGTTCTTTGAGGACAGGAACCTTTTGTTCACTTTTTTATCTCCCAGTTCTAGAACAATGTCTGATAATAGAAGACACATGTTCATAAGTATTTTTTGAATTAATAAATGATTGCAGTCATGGAGGAACCAAGAAGACGTCCTCCAGTTTATAGGCTTTAAGAAAGAGAGCAGATAAGTTGTTTCATTCATTCTAACAGCATGCTATTAAAGTCAATAATGTTTAGTAATGCAAGATGCCTGGGAAATCTGCTTCTTATATTTCAATGTGATCATCCACATAACTCATATAAAACACTGAGTATTATGAGTTTTCTAGGGCTACCAAAACAAAATGCCACAGACTGGGTGGCTTAAACAACTGAAATGTATCGTCTCACAATTCTAGAGGTTAGAAGTCTGAGCTCAAGGTGTTGGCAGGAGTGGTTTCTTCTGAGGCCTATATCCTTGCCTTGTGGATGTTCCTCTTATCCCTGTGTCTTCATGTGGCTTTTTCCTCTGGGTCTGTCTGTGTAATAATCTACTCTTCTTAGAAGGATGCCAGTCAGACTGGGTTAGGTTTCATCCCAATGACATCATTTAACTTTATCTTTAAAGATCCTATCTCCAAATGCAGCCACATTTTGAGGAATTGGGGATGAGGAGCTCAACACATAGATTTTGGGGGCCATCATTCAGCCCATAGCAGGGTAATATGTGATAGCTGTGTTATTTTTATTATATGATGCTCTGCAGGCTTGAGCTGATAGGTATGGTTGAAAGGACCCCTTGTTCAAGTATGCTTTTCTCAATCAACCTGCCACAATTCTGTCAGTTGCAATTTATTCTCTTAAAGCTTTCCTTTCACTTCTGAGATTTTGCTTGAATACTGGGAAGAGGCCTGGCTGGGATGAGAGTAAGAGATACCACAGCTCATTTACATATTACTTGGTAAGCTAGGCTGGTCAGTCATTTCTCTAAGCCATGAGCGAATAAGACAGAGGACACACAGTTTTTTTTGTCTGTTTGTTTTTTGTTTTGTTTTTTTAGTTGAGCCTTCCTGCTACCTGTTGGCAGCACAGCGGCTGCTCAGCTTGGGCCGGGACTCAAACCGCTGTTGCTCAGAGCTCAAACTCTTGAGCGAGCTCTTAACCAACTGAGCCACTTGGCCGGCCCCGAGGACACACAGTTTTCGAAGGGAAAGAGGTAGAAGCACAAAGTTTGTGACAGCGGGAGCACAGGAGTCCTTGGGGAAAAGAGTGTGACCAATGGAAAAGACAATTTGTCCACTAGCTGTTTGCTTGGGCTGGTGACGAGGAGCATGTCTATACTTTTGTCGGCAGCTATTTCTTCTAACATGCCTACCAGGTTTTGCAACACTGGGTCTAAGTCTCACAAATGGTGGGTATATGCTGAATTACTAAACTAATCAAGTTCACTGATGTTGAATAATGGTCAACACATGTAGGTAGGCTCTAACTTGGCAACTGACTTCAACCTAAGTTAACTCAGTAGGGAGTTATCTGATTTGGGCAGCATCTGTCCATGCAAAATGGAGTTTCCTAAATGTGGCAAAGTGATATGCTATGCTCATGCAATTGAACTGTTGACCAAACTGCTTTCTTCTTGATTTTAAATACTAGTCATTTTTTATCATTAATATATTAGCTTTTGCTTGTTCAGTTTCTAATGTTGATTAGCATTATTCTTAATTGGTAAAGAAATTCTTCTTCTTCCTCCCCAAATCATTTCTAAATAGACTGTTATGGCAAACTCAGGCCAAAGTGTTTCCTGAAAAACATCAACAAGAGCTTCCTTTGGTCAACACTGCTGTATTTAAAACAAAAACTTTAAATACACTCCCTTAGTAAATAACTCAGAATTCATTAAATTCTTTCAGAGATATATTCTTTTTATGTTAAAATGTATTGCTACTGCCCATAGGCACTCTCAGACTTTAGTTCCTAAGGCTAATAGTGGGAATGTAAATTGAACTCTTCAATGCAGTGACATCCAAAGTTAAGATAATGTCCATTAACTCTACTAACCAAAGAGCAAAAGGAAACCTGGCAATGTAGTCAAAACCTCCTCATTTGTTAACACTGATGGCCACAAATCGGTGGAGAAATGCCAGCCTGTTCCATGCAGTCAGCTTTCCCACCAAAGTACAGGAAATGGTAAGGACTGTGGCTTTATTGCAGAGGAAATTAAGAGTGCAAGCAACACTGTTGCATAAACTCTGCTGCTCCGTTTCCCAAATGTCTCCATTTCCACACACCTGATTTTCCTAGACTGTGTTCCTCCTCCACAGCGCAGGGACCTCAGCTCATTGTGGATTTTGCATGGAGACCAGTGTTCTACAACCCAGGAATACTGATCACACTCACTGTAACACGGGACTGCCTCGTGCACCTGTCAAGAACATGAAAGGAAAAAACAAATCACGTGAAATGATCCAGGTTATAGAAAAATAGCTTATCTTTTTGTAATGCCTGCTGAACATAACCCAAGAATGATACTCTGGCCCAAAGAGCCAAATTACATCCCCCAAAAGCAAGATATATTTGGATTCTCTGAAATGACTGACTTGCCTAAAGAAACATACAAAGGAAGTCAACTAAAGAGGAGTATGCCTTTGCAGAAGAGAACAAAGGACAGCCATTTCCTATCACCAAGAATAGGAATTTCATTATCATTTCATTTCCTCAAAGAGCTCACACAGCATCTATTAGATAGCCCAGCTCTCAATTATATGGTAGATTGTATTCTCAGATGTACTTTAAGATGTCAATTGAAACAAATATGTGAAAGGAAAATTTACTCTTGAACATAAGAGGTTTTTAGAATACATAAGAAAAGTGGTATTATTTGCACCGGAAATTTCTTTTTATGCCCCCAAATGATCAATGCTAACAGGCAATCATTTAGCCTCCTGGGCATTGTGGCTTCATATAAATTTAGCTACTTGTAGGATGTTTTCAGAGCATAACTAAAACACACAGACGCACATGCACGCGCGCACACGCACACACAACAAACACTCCCTGTTAGAGGCTATGTATAATCACTCCCTGTGAATATTTACTATTTCATGGCAAATACAGTGACTACCATAAATGATTCTTAGGTTATTTCCTATGCACTTGTGATGATTTTTTTCCCTGAAATTTTATCCCAATGGTCAGTCAATTGGGTTTGTCTGCCTCTCTGAGGCTGCATTTTAAATGCATTACTCCTGGATGTGGAGAACAGTGCCCTCCCTCAGTAAGACAAAAACAAAAAAACAAAAACGTGTTCCACTGAGTGATACATTTGTTCTAGGCCACAAAGATGGCTCTAGTATAGCCAGCTGGGAAGGAGTGGTTCAACCTATTACCAAAATAGTTGATTGGTGCTTTTCCTTTTAAATAGGAATATAAGCCCGAGTCCTCTCCTCCCCTTGCCTTTCTAATTCCATAAAATGGTAACTGATAACTAGGCAGTGCTTTCCAAACAGAACCATTACTTGCAGGTTTATACTAAATGCAAGGAAAAGCAGTATGAAATGGGATCATCAGAAAAGAAGATTGGTGCACTGTCAGCATGTTAGATGGAAATCAAATGAGAAAAGGTTATTTGCGAGACTGTATCTTGGGAATCACAAATAATGTCAGAAACTATTTTTAACAGTGGGGTTCTATTTGGCTCTCATGTAGAGTGCACAAGGATAAGGAAAGCCACAAAGTGAAAAAATATGTGAGGGCAAAATGAAAGGAAATGGGAAAATAAAAGTGGAAATGGGTGTGAGGAAAGTAAGGAATTAAGTAATAAAAGAATCACATTTTATGCTGAGAATGCTGACAAGAAGGGTCTGAAAGGGTCAGAAGCAGTGCTTCCATTAGAATAAGGAGGTAATGGCTTGTAAGGGAGAAAAGTGCTCCCAAAAAACCCCAAACACAAAACAAAACAAAACAAAACAAAACAAAACAAAAAACTCATAGGATACTAGAGGTAAAAGAAAAACCGAAAAAAAAATGAAGACATGACCCCAACCAAACAGACACCAGGAAACTGAGATGAAGCTGAAGATTTAGCTGCCCCAACTGCACTGCGGAAATGAAACTTTCACTGAATTTATAGGTTTGTTCTATAAACTCTTCAATATGTATCAGAGAATTTAAAGAAAGCTTTTTGGCTTTCATCTGAGATATAAGAATGTATGTCAAAGTACTTCACACAAATGGGGTGGATAAAAAAAAACAATTGAAAATGTAATTTTCCCCACACCTTATAATGCATGAACCTGTAAGCAAATGGATGGGATATCCTCTCTGAGATAGATGTATTTTTCTAAAGCTATCAATACTAAGCAGAGCTTGTATTTCTGCCCTCCCTCCTGTATAAAGCCCCAAGGTCAGGTGGGAAAATGAAAAACTGTTTAGTTGAATGTACTTTGTACACACATTTGAACCGGTCATATATTAGTTTAGTGTTTTTATTCTCTATGCTCTAGTGATCTGCATCTGCAGCAGAGTAGCTAACCTGAATAACAAGCTATTGGAAGATAGGGAGCAGGTCTAGGTAGGAAGAAGTTGACCCATCTTCTTGACTAATGGTATAAAACTATCACCTTTTCAAAAAATTCTTCAGTCACATGGATTTACTTCATTTCCTCCCATATGTGTCTGCCATTTTAATATTGCTCATGCTGTCACTTCTAAATCCCTACCCTTCCTTCAAAGCATAAATAAGTCCCCCCATTTCCATAAGGCTTTTCCCACTTCCAGTTGGCATGTCTTTGGTACCCAGTGACTGTCTCGGTTTTAAGCAGACTTGTAGCTACATTATAATGTCAGGGTGGGCACTTACAGGGCTGGGACAGGGGTGGTAGTTAGGGCCACAGCATGAGTTGCTGGGGGAGCAAACTCATTTGATAAAGTCATTACCTTGACTTCTGTATCTCCTATTCTCTCATACTAATGTAACCCTTTTTCTCATCTTAGTCTGAATGACTGTAAGTCTACTTTGCACCTTAAATAATGCTGAGGGAATATGTTCAGAGAAGCACATCTCCACACCTAAATATGCTTATGGTCAGCATATTTAACCAGGAGTCAGATCTACCAGTGTTTATGTATGTGACTACCGGGAGAAAAACAAACAAACAAATAAAAAAGTTTGAGTCTTAGGCAGACAGGGACTAAGTTTCCCTGGTGTCTGTGTTTCACAAGACATGGAGTGGGGGGTGGGGGGTCGTTAGTGCTCAAAATGTATTTGTTGAATTAAAACTAATTTTTGAAGGGACCCAGGTTGCTAAATGGTTCTTATTTAATTCTCTAGAGAAAACAGCCTCACTAAATGAAACCTACAAGGGGTGTTTAACAAAGCTCAAAGGACAATAAGAATGAACAAGAATGAAAAACTTTTCTTCCCATTATGGGGCTTTAGTGAAGAATAACAATCACTGTGTCATCAAAAGGCCCTGCCTGATGATTTCGGTATGGGAAAAAAAGGCTGTCCCTTAACAATTGTGAAAATTATCTCTTTAGAGTCTTTGTCCGTCAGCCAGGCAAAGAATCTTACCTAGAAGATCAAAAACACCCACAAGAGGCAAAAAGGCAGCAGGTGTTCAAGAATTAAAATTAACTACTCAGATGCCCAGTTTCTTCTTCTCTCAGTTCTTTATGTTCTGCCTATTTCATATTGCTATTAAGTTGGTGCTTATCATAGTTTTATAATGGAAATCTGTTAAAACATGGATTTTATGAGGGAATCATATGGAAATGTTCTGAAGGAGAGAAATGAGCCATGGGAAAGTTAAATGAAAATCATTTTTAAATGGCACGAATTAGGAAGAAAATAACAGGGTTTAATAGTGCCATAGATACTAAAAAATGCTACTGAAAAATCTAAATCTACTGAGAGGTAACATTACATTCTCCTAGTAATGAGTCCTATTTATTACTTCTTCATTGGGCAACTGTGTTTTTATAATTTTGCTAGTTCCAGAGCCATGTCATAAACAGATTCATGAAGTCAATCTTTTAATATTTATTAAATAAGCCATTTTAATTGATCAATTTAATTAAATACTGTTTTCTGATACCACTGTCCAACTACAGTTTGGCTCCCCTGGCATACACTTGGAAGTTGGGGCTCATTGGGGCTCAGCGGAGGTCAGCGTTGCATATCAGAGTCTTAAGGTTCAAATACAAAGCAGACAATCCAACAACCACAATAAAAACAAAAACAAAGAAAGGAAAATTCAGGGCCTCCAATTTTCTGTAGCAATGCCCCTTTGCTCCAGCGAAGCTGCCAGGTAGGACCGAGGTAGAATCCTTCAGGATTGAGACCTCCATGCTGGGCACTGTGGCTACTTAGTAGAACCTGAAAATCAGTTCAAAGGCCCATCTGGGGCCAGAGCCAGGGGCTGTCCCACTGGAATGTGAAAGAAACTGGCCTCCAGAAGTGGTGAGACCAAGAAAGCATCAGGGCCTCCCCTCTCCTCCAGCTGTTATGAGGCCTTAACCTAAAGTGCACAAACTTGCCTCTCATTGGGTTCAGGATCCTCATCCCTTAACTTAAAGAACTTCCTTCCTAGCCATTCTCTACTTATCCATACCTCCTTTCTTTTCTCCTCCAGGCCTCACATTTTCCCTTCAGAAGGATCTTCTAGGTTACACCCTCCCTCAGCTTACCAAATTTGCCCCCTTTCTTATTTAATCAGCAACTAAGTTATACTCTTCTCCATTAGGACTTGTCTGACCGACTGGAAAGTATTACATTCACACAATTAAACATTAACTTTTTTGCTTCCATTTTCATTAATCATGCATTTAAATTGATTTGTGCACAATATAATGTATGCAGTGCTAAAGTTCAGTCCCAAGGCAGCTGCACTCACATGCCTTCCAATGTGCCCATCAACAGCCCCTGGTCACCAACGACACCATTGTAATGCTGCAGACGTTTATAGCTTAGATAAGACAGTCCACGTCTTAGGTCTCAGTGATCACAATCAATTGTGTTAGATGAGGCTGGAATGATCTCTACAGATAAAAATAACTAACATTGGAAGAAGCTACGTTCATCATTTATGGCTGGTGGTGAAAATGAGATTAAGGACCTCATTCTGCTGATGCTCACAGTGCACAGGCTGCCAGTTTAGCTTGTTCAGGCCCATCGCCACATTCTGAGAGATAGTATCTTTCCAGTGTGAAGATAATGCTGGTATTTATAAATTCCTGAAAAAAGGAAAAACTGAAAACAGAATTTTCAAAGATGTCTATATAGTCAATGCCTATTACTGTATATAGAAAACATTGCATAAGCAATTCATTCCTAGTCTTCGGGTAAAGAGTCTCCCTTCACAATTTCAAAAATCCAAAAAATGTCTCGGAAAACTAACTTTCATATTTACAGCCAGAGGCCAATGTGTTTTGGATGTTTGCAATTCTTTGTGCTGAAGACGGTCAGTTAAGAAACAACCACAAGTGTTTTTAAACTAGTATTGGTGGCAAAACCATTATGCCTGTCATTACGTGCTATGAGTTGCTCAAGAGTGCAGCATGTGGGGTAATGGTTGTGTGGGAGATCTTGGAGTCCCGTGAGCCATACTCAGGGTGTGGTTAACTGTTAGTTTTAGTCCAGATGGTAAAATCGGGGGCCCTGTGGCTGCCCTCCTCATCCTGGACATTTGCACACACTGGCTTCTTCAGCTACCCAGCAAATGAAAAGACGTCCTTAGAATGCTCTGAGCTTATCATCACACCTGATTTATGAGATTCACCATAGCTTTTAAAAATATATGTCTTCCTTTCTATTTTGATGTTAAAAAATCTAAAAAGAAACCTAATAATACTGAATGAGCTTTATTTGTAAAATCTACTGACAAATGATTATTGAACTTTAAAGCCAATGGGAAGTTTATTACAACAATAAATGTGGCAGCTACATTCTCCATCTCCTAAGAACGGTGGGTTCTGAGCTGGATGTGCAGACCATGAGATCTGTGTGCGTTATTGCAGGGGGAGCATAAATGCATTCCCATACCAAACCACATTTGCAGCCACAATGAAAAATGTAATCTCAGACATGTTGGTACTGCCACTTGTAAAATGAATTTAGGCAATGTTATAATTGATGAAGTTTTAATTTCATTTGAAAGCACTGCTGAATGTGAAATCATTCATTCTCATTAGAAAGTTTCTGAATGTAGGCTAAGAAAATAAGGTCCTCATATCAAAAACTCAGGGAACCACTGCCTTTACATATAAAGAAAAGAAGAAATGGACTAAAGGAGGTTGTGCCCTAAAATTAGAGTACTGTTTATATTTTGATAAAAGATATGTTGTACAGAATAGCCTTTTTTTTTTTTTTAATTGGGGAATTGGGAAGATGGGAACAGTGCTGGGGAATTGGGGGAAGGGGAACAGACAACTTGCTGTCGTTTTGTTGTTCAGTCTAGTTGTGGAGGACGTTGCTTCACTGGCCCAAGCTGGCACCATCATAGTGCTCTTCCCGGGTGAGGCAGATCAGTCGCCGGCTTCTGAACGGCCGCTCACTGCAGCTGCTGGCCGCTCACGCTGGCTGCTGGCTGCACATGGTAGCCCATGGCAACCCACTGCAGCAGGGGCTGCAGCCTACGCCATCGCCGGAGACTCACGGCAGCCCAGCTCCAGGTTGAGATGTTGTTCAGCTTCTTAGCTGTGGAGGGCAGTGTCACTGGCTCTCATATGTGGGATCCGAACCGGGGTTCTCTTGCGTCCCAAGCCAGTTCTTAACCATCGCGCCACTCGGCTGGCCCCAGAATAGCCTTTTTTAATAAAAGTGAATGTTAACGAATATTTTTTACTGAGAAGTTCTAAACTCCATTTTTTTTTTAAGATTTTTATTGGGGAATTGGGGGAGGGGAACAGCATTGGGGAATCAAGGATGGGGAACAGACAAGTTGCTGTCATTTTGTTCTTCAGTCTATTTGTGGAGGACGTTGCTTCACTGGCTCAAGTTGGCACCATCATTGTGCTCTTCCTGGGCGAGGCAGGTCAGTTGCCAGCTTCTGGACGGCCACTCACTGCGGCTGCTGGCTACACACGGTAGCCCATGGCAACCCACTGCAGCAGGGGCTGCAGCCTACGCCGTCGCTGTCCACTCACAGCAGCCCAGCTTGAGGTCGAGCTGTTGTTCAGCATCTTAGCTGTAGAGGGCAGTGTCACTGGCCCTCATATGTGGGATCCGAACCGGGGCCCTCTGGCGTCCCAAGCCAGCTCTTAACCAACGCACCACTTGGCCAGCCCTAAACTACGTTTTCTAATGGTCTACAGCACTAAACCCCTTCGCTCTGGCCTAAATATCACTGATGATCTTTTAAGCACAGAGTCTTCAAAATCAAACCCAACATCCATATACAGCTAAACCATCTCTGTCCCCCACAGTCCTATTCTCTTACCCATGATGGGAGAGGGAGGTGGGGGGTGGGCACTGAGACTGAATAAATACATCCCCAAATAATGCATATACTTCCTCCTCCTCCTCATTGTTTCCTGTCCCCTTTAAGGATGTCGCACACAGCCCACCCACTACAGAAGGTATTTTAATAGTCAGGAGCCACAAAACCCTCATCTAAAAAGGCATGGTTTTAGCTCCGTTACCCATGCTGATGTACTTTAGATTATTTACAATGGCAAATAAGTGAAAATGCCATAGTCTTTTTAATGCATAAGATTATATCACTCCCTATAGCAGATTTACATTTCTTACTGTGTGCTATTTAAAGGTCTATGAAATGAAACAATAATCTTAAAGTGCACTGCATGATAAGGGATGCTCAGCAACAAATATTGTTATGCAGAGCCTATAAAATGCATATTCTCCAGGAAAGCCCTAATGCCCATGCACACACCTTTGCACATGTGCACTGATTGTACTGCCTCCATGCCTGGTATGTAACACAGAACTGAGGGAGCATGCTGACATAGGCAGCCTGGGGCAAGGTGAACTGGAAGGCCCACACTCTGCATCCCCGCACTGTGTAAAAATCATAACAAAATAGAATGAGGGAAGGCCACTCCCTCCAGAATCTGGACTGCCTTCTCCAGTACTCTGGGAGGTGCCGCCCACGGCCATGCTGTGTAACGGCAAGAAATCAGATGGAATTTTGTAGATTGCTCACAGCATGCCAGGGACTTACTGTCATGGTGGCCCTTTGGATTTTCACAGAACAGATTGCAGTTATGAGTCAAACTGCAGTGAAGAGAAAAAAAAAAGCAACACCCTGCCTACTATGATTGATACTTCCAGAAAACCCTGAAAGGACTGAGCCCCTGGCTCTTTAGAAAAGAGGTTGTGGATAAGTCTTGGAGGGCATTATGCTAAGTGAAATAAGTCAATCACTAAAGGACAAGTACTGCATGAGTCTACTTATATGAGGTATCTCAAATTGTCAAACTTATTGATTGAAGCAAAGAATAGAATGGTGGTTGTTAGGGGCTGGGGGCAGGGAAAATGAGAAAATTCTAATCAATTAGTTTCTGCATAAAATTTCAGTTATGCAAGATGAATAAGTTCTAGAGGTCTGCTGGACAACATTGTGCTTATGGATAAGAATGCTGTATTATACACTTAAAAAGTCTGTTGAGAGCGTACATCACATGTTAAGTGATGTTACCAGAAAAAATAAAAGAAAAATTTAAAGGAGGCATGTGTCAGAGAGAGCTGGATTGCACCATGGAAACCTGACCAGAGGAGAAAAAAAAAAAAAAAAGCTTCTGCCTTAACCATCTAAGAAGTACTGTGTAGGAGTCTAGTGCAAAGATTAGATGATTGATTGATTGATTGATTGATAGGCAGACAGACAGACAGAAAGGGTACATTAGTCTGGGACTAAAATATGACCACCAGAAATCATGTGAGAAAGGAAAGCTTTCTTTCTCTGTTGCAATAAAAACGAGAGTTTGAAATGAAGATGACTCTGCCTTCTGGCAGGTAACAAATGTTTTACAAGCTTTAGGCATAAGGCCATGTGCTAAAGCAGAGCTTAACAGATCTCATTTTTCAGCAAACAGATATCTGAAGGGTAAGTAAGCCAGAAATGTCTGTGGTACTGTTTGGGGTTTATGAAGAAAGGGAGGAGAAGGGATTTAGGCCCGAGGCTTGCAACTCATTATGTAAGTGTCAAACAGAAGTGAAGATTTGGGGGAAAACCTTTAATTTCCTTATTGTCCTTTGCTGGGAGGGGTCTTGCACAGCTCTCACTTATTCTCAGTAGTTCAAAGCATCATGCTATCCCTAGATCCTATGATACATGCAACTGTCTTTTCACTCAATAAATGCAAGAAGCCCATGGGATTCAAAGGGACATACTTTCAACCATGCCTAGAAAATCAATACAAATTGGATTATAAAAATGTATTTGTATAAAGAAGCAATATCATTTAAGTTGCACACTCCTTAGGCAGAAAAATCCTGTTTGTATGTCTGAACTATCAAATACAAATGGACAAGGATGAGTAGCCCTCGTTAGGATTAATCTAATATGAACTACTCTGGATGAGAGATTTGTCAATCAAGCAAGGAAGCAAACCAAAATCTAAATCCAATTCTCATAAACTGCATACAAGGGCCCTGGTGCATACGCGATGAGGCCTGGAGGCTGCAGCTACCTGGGCTAAGTAAATGGGAAATTTGATGAGGTAGAACCTTATTTGTAGACAAAAGGGAGCCACTAAGACTTATGAGATTTATATCAAGAGAGATGTTCCAAATAAAGTTTGGGGAACATAAGTCACAATGTGAGGGAGATGGGAGTGTGTGAGTGTGCTAAGCAAGGCAGAAATGGCGGCAGGCTCAGTATGAGGTATGGTTATGGAATAATGGTCATCATAGCTGCTATTTTCACAAAGCTTCTAACATAAGGAAGAAGAAACACCAAGATTTTGTAGTGAAAATGAAGGAGACAACCCAGTGCTCGCTTTGGCAGCACATATACTAAAATTGGAATGATACAGAGAAGATTAGCATGGCCCCTGTGCAAGGATGACACGCAAACTCATGAAGCACTCCATGTTTTTAATATCCAAAATTTATAAAACACTTATTCAACTCAACACCAAAAAAAAAAAACAACCCAATTAAAAAATGGGCAGAGGATATGAAGAGACATTTCTCTAAAGAGGACATACAGATGGCCAACAGGCATATAATAAAAAAATATTCAACCCCACTAATCATTAGAGAAATACAAATAAAAACCACAATGAGATACAATTTCACTCCGGTCAGAATGGCTAGCATCAATAAATCAACAAACAACAAGTGCTAGTGAGGTTGTGGAGAAAAAGGAACCCTGGTGCACTGTTGGTGGGATTGCAGATTGGTGCAGCCACTATGGAAATCAGTATGGAGGTATCTCAAAAAACTGAAAATGGAACTACCTTATGACCCAGCAATTCCACTCTTAGGTATTGATCCAAAGAAAAAACCAAGACATTAATTCAAAAAAATATATGCACCCCTATGTTCATTGCAGCACTATTCACAATAGCCAAGACTTGGAAACAATCAAAATGCCCATTGGTAAATGACTGGATTAAGAAACTGTGGTACATTTACACAATGGAGTATTACTCTGCTATAAAGAAAGATGAAATCGTACCATTTGCAACGATATGGATGGACCTAGAGAACATTATGCTAAGTGAAATAAGTCAGTCAGAGAAAGACAAATACCATATGATCTCACTTATNCTAGAGAACATTATGCTAAGTGAAATAAGTCAGTCAGAGAAAGACAAATACCATATGATCTCACTTATATGTGGAATCTAAAAAACTGAATAGATGAGAAATGTAAACAGAAATAATCTTAGAGACACAGAGGAAAACCTGATGATTGCTAGATGGGAGGGGGTGGGGATGAGAGAGAAGGGGAAGGGGTTAGACAGCACAAATTGTCACAGGGATATAAAAGACAGTTCGGGGAATATAATTAATAATGTTGTAAATATTTTGTAGGGTGTGAGATGGTCACATGTCTTGTTAGGGAGATCACATCATGGACGGTGTAGAGGCTGGACCACTGCGCTGTACACCTGAAGCTGATGTCGAATAATATTGTATGTCCATTATAATTTTATACACACACACACACACACACAGACACACATAAACACACACATATATAGTCACAGGATGAGGAGTATAGGGTGGGGAGTGGAGTCAATGGAATTGTAATTGATATGTATGATGTCAGGGGTGGGGTGGAGTGGGGCGGTGGATTGGGGGAGGAGGACTCACTTTGTGAGGGGTAAAAAGTATAACTATTGCACTGTTTTGTACATCTGAAACTAATAAAAAAAAAAGAAAAAAGGAAAAGTAGACATCAGTGCTACGTTTTGTAATCATTTAAGATTAGCATATTCTAGAACCTAGGGACACATTAAAGCTTCCTCTTTCTCACCAAAAGAATTATGAAGACAAAGATAAGACATCAGCTTCCCAAGTGCCTTGGATTCCAGGGGTTATTGCTAACAAGCAGAGCAGCAGAAACTCCGGGGTATTTGCCAAGAAAACGTCTTCATAACACATTCGCCATCTTCTCTCATCTATGTTGGCTTAGTTGGGATAAATCCAATGCTGTGTGTGACCTGGAAAGCAATTTTGTCTTTGGAAGGTTTGCTCAGAATTTACCAATATTCACAGTAGGCAAGTGGAAACTGGCTTCCAAGACCAAGTCCAAAAGGAAAACCCCATAGTTGGTCAGAAAATCCTTTTCACGTGCCTCTTATCACGCAGTGAGAACTCTGGGCCCATCATGCTACAGTCTCTTCATCATTACTAAAAACAAAACTTTTCTACTCTGAAAAGCATCAGCGTTCTCATCTCTCATTTATTCCACAGTCTATCCAGCAGTTAAAGAGAACAGAACAAAAGAAGAAGCCATAAAAAATGGTCATTATTCTGTCTAGTAAGACTGATATAAAAAGAAGAAGAAACATAGACTTGTAAAGTCCATTTGTAATTTGGCTAATTTCTAAATGATCCCATTGTCACAGGCAGAACAGAAGGAGTTCCCTATATCTTTTCATCCAAGAAAAAAACAGACATAGTTCTTAGGGTTTGGGGCAAAAGAGAAAAATTAAAATTAGTACTATAAAATATCCCTAAAGAGGCTTTTTGCACCAAGATGTTATGTGTCACATACATACATACACAGACACAGTGATCTTTTTCTTCTGTGAATAAAGTCTGAGAAAGCAGCTGTTAGGGAGTACTGTGCTCTAAGTTTTCCCTGTTAAAATGCAAGGCCAGGCAGAGCACAAAACGGCTTTTCAAAAAATATGAACTCTTAGTGTGAGTTCTCCCATAACAAACCTGATGTGGTGGGGACTAAGTTAAAGTGAAACACAGAGCCACAAGTGATGTTTTATAACCAAGGATGGCACAGCCTGACCTTTGCAGAAATAAGAGGCAAGATTGATTGGATAATGGAATCCCTGCCATTCGCTTACATGGTGATAAATTGGGATCTTGGCTCTGATTTCCACCCTGATTTCATCAGTTGGAGGCTCTTCTTAGGGACTAATTGAAAGCTGTTGCATTATGGAATAAAGACTATTTTGTTGGAAACATTCTTCCTCTGAGGCAGACAGTGAGAAAGAGACGGGGACTGATAGAGACATTTTTTGGCTCTTCATAAAATAAAAACAGAAGATAGTTACTGAAGGAAAATGATAATTTAAGGTAGACCTGTACCTGGCCTCCATTTTAGAAAACCTTATTTTGAACAAAAGAAAGACAGCTGGTGGTTAGGCGGAAGTCATGCCTAACAAGAGCAAACATTACTATATACAACATAAATAATGAACCCATTCCTGGGTACTTACAAAATGCAGGTTATTTGAAAAGCTTGACACTGAAGGCCTTAAAAATGTTACAGAATGATCAATTAACCGATTTACACAAAGTGGGCATGTTTCTACAAATTTGGCCTTGATAAAAAGTTAAAACATAAATACACATGTCCACATACAACCAATGACAGCCTTTCTGAGATATTTATTGAGGACTATAAGTTCCAGAAGTCACATTTTTGGCAAACAACAGCCCCCACCCCCCGCTACCAAAAAATAAAACAACTTTATACACCATGTCCCTGGTTTACCCTTTGTGCTCAGTAGACAAATATGGGAATAAATGATGAATGAGTGAATGCAGAAATATTTTCTGAGCAAGGTTCCTGAAAAGCATACCTAGACCAAGCCATGATGCTGGTAACATCTGAAGCTAAACGTTTTGTCTACTTTTTATTTAATTTTACAGGAATTTTAGTATTATGCATCAATAATGCAAATGCAATTGCTTGCAATTATACTCTGGTCCCAATATTTGAAACTAGATATCCGAATGAATTCACAGAGTCTTTCTGGTATTTCTCAGATTAACATAAACTCAAAATTCTCTCATTTTGGAATTCATTTCTGATGTCTCTGAATATAGATGACAGTAGTATCCCACTTCCCCATCCCAATTATGGACACCTTGAATTAATTTTAAAAATGCAAGCTTCTAAAAGAATCAACTTTTTCTTCCTTTGAAGGCAGGAAAGATTCAAGTTGGTCAGCACTCACCATGCCCCATGAAAGGCAGACCCTGCTGGCATGAAGGAGCCAAGCTCACAGTGACACCTGGGTCTCTTAGAAGGTGGGAACTGTATTTCTTACGTTCCACATCTCTTATGTTGCATAGTATCTGGCATGAACTGGGCTCATGATAGACTCATAATAAATGCATGTTGAACTTAACAGAGCCCTACAAAGTGTAGGGCTTATGGTTCTAGATCTGAGTGTGTGCCTCACTTGGTGGACGGGGGTGTGTGTTAGCGTATGCCTCCTTAGCAGGAACATTGCTTTCGATTGACAAAATGGCATCTGTAGAACAATTTGAAAGATGGAAAGCATCACATACTTCACTTGTGTTGCATTCCTGCTCTCCATTATTGGATTCCTTGGTTGGATCCATTAAATTGATAATGCAGTCTTTTTTGGAGGTGGCTTCATTTCAGTGATGGGGGCAGTGACCCTTTATACTGTGTGAAAGATTGTCTGTGGTCTAGTGAGCAGAGGAGTATGAAGGAAGCTGTGAGAAAGGGCTTTGGTTTCAGGCTCCATCATTAATTTCCTGGCAGCTCACTTAAACGACTCTTGAGGTCTAGGTTTTCTCTTTATAACCTGACATTAATACTTATTTTCAAAAGAAGTACAGTATAGTATATGAGCTTTAGGAACTTTGAGAGCATTTACTATAACAAGACATATTTGTTTTGAGTAAGATTAGCATTGAAGCATGGAGTTCAAGACATTTTGGAGCTGGTCATAAACTATGATCATCTATTTCAACTGCATCATCTTCATCAAAATTACATCTGCATTCCCATGTAGATTAACCTAATAAACTTTGAATAGTTGCTAACATTGCACCCTCAAAAGCTGGGAGAGGAGACAGATTAAAAGAGACAAATGCCTTGATGTTTTATATGCTCTTTTCTTCCACAGCACTGAGTATGTCACAGAGAAAGAGATGCACAGTCAGACCAGCTAAGCCAGCAAAACAACCCGAGTCACTCTGAAAATAGCACTATTATTCCTGATGAAGATATAAGAAGGTATTTACAAATTCCATAGTCATGTCAATTTTTGACATTTCCCTTGAGCATGAAATCATTGCTCCTAAAAAGGAGAAGTCTTTAATTTTATAGCTGAGGCATATAAAGTGACCTATGCTGAAAGACTTAATTAAAAACCATTAATAATTTAGAGATCTTTTACTGCATACAAGGTGTTACAGAGTATAAGATATTGGTAAGGAGTAGAAAGAAAAGAGTATGAATAACATGAAAATCATTCTTCATTAAAGGTAAGTGTCATCTGATAACAACAGTTATAGATCTTCTAACAGTTGGTGCTTTTAACAGTTGCAGCTACATGTCTTGTACTTACTCATTTACTGATACATTAATTCATCAGACATTTACTATGCTCTACTATGTAAGACTCATAATTTCCTTAGATGCTATATAAATAAAGATGACACAAATCCTTTTCTCTTGTGTAGATGTTGGCAAACTATGGCCCATGGGCCAACTTTGGCCTGCTGCCGGTTTTCTTTCTTTCTGTTTTTAAAAAATGGAATGTAATTAACATATCATAAAGCTTACTCTTATAAATGTAAGATTCAGTGTATTTTAATATATTTGCTAATTTTTGTAACCATTACCACTATTTAATTCATAATATTTTCATCACCCCCCCTCACCCCCAAAAAAGTATATCGTTTAGCAGTCACCATCCATCTTCTCCTTCCCCTGACCCACAGCAATTAACTGCTAATTTACATTCTGCCTCTATGGGTTTGCCAATTCTGTACACTTCATATAAATGAATCATAAATTACATGGCCTTTTATGTCTGGTTACTTTTACTTAGCATAATATTTTCAAAGCTCATCCATGCTGTAGCATGAATAAGTACTTCATAATTGTTTATGGGTGAATAACACTCAATTGTTTGAATATACCAAATCATTTTATCCTTTCTTCAAGTTGATGGACGTTTTTTTTTCCCTGTCCAAATCTACTGTTCAGGACCTCTAGTGAATTTTCTTTTTTCAGTGTTTGTACTTTTTTTTTTTTTTTTTTAAAAAATCTTTTGTGTATATATAGATACTTGCATGGTATACTGTAGTCAACGTTCGGTTCCTCAAAAGGTCTTTTTTGAGGGGGAAGAACATCAATATCACCTACTGGAATTTATTGTTTCATATGTATTCTTCAACTTTGAAAAGTTAGTGTTTGTACTTTTTTTTTTTTTTTTAGCTGAGCCATCCTGCCACCTGTTGGCAGCTCAACGGCTGCTCAGCTCAGGCTGGGACTCAAACCTCTGTTGCTCAGAGTTCAAACTCTTGAGCGAGCTCTTAACCAACTGAGTCACTCAGCTGGCCCTCAGTGTTTTTACTTCTTAACTCTAGAATATCTATTTGGTTCTTCCTTATAATTTCTGTCTTGTTGATATTCTCTATTTGGTTTGACATCATTCTTACACTTCCCTTTATTTCTTTGAACATATTTAAAGTAGCTGATTAAAAATTTTTGTCTAGTAAATCTGACATCTCAGCTTCCTCACAAAGCTTCTATTGACTGCTTCCTGTGTATGGACCATACTGGCTTTTTTCTTTGCATGTCTTATAATTTTTTGTTGCAAATTGGACATTTAAAATAATTTAATATGGCAACCCTGGAGATTAGCTTCTTTGCTGCCTTCAGTGTTCATTGACATTGCTATTTGTTATTGTTGTTTTGTTTAGTGACTTTTTGAACTAATTCTGGAATGTCTGTATTGTTTGTCATGTCTAATGATCTGACAGATTTCCTTTAAGGCTTGGTACTGATGATTCTCCCCGTCTTTGATGAGGGGCTCTATGTGTTTGTTTGTTGTCGCTCATATCCAAAATTCAGCCAGGTAATTTACAACTCTACTTGGTCTTCACTTTCTGCTTGCACAGAGCCTCAGGTTAGCCTGAAATAAGCACATATTTAGCTTTCCTAAGTATGTGCACAGCCCCATACATGTAAATGGCCATTTAATTCCCAGGAATATGGCAGTTTTTCAGAACCCCTGTGAACATCTCCTTCCCTGAGCTTTTCTTTTTACACTTTTTGTTATCCTATTGTGTGCCCTAACTGTTAGCTACCATATCAGGCAGCCACAACTTAAACACTTGTCTCTGATTATTTTGGACTAATGCCCCAAAGGACAAAGCTGTACATACTGGGCCAGTTCTGAGTCAGATCAAACAAAGACAGCCTTATGAATGGTATCTTCCTTTGAGCCACCAGACAGTCAAATAATGACAATTCTTCAAAAATAGAACTTTGAAGAAGTCCTATGTTCTTCAGCCCTGTCTAATGGCTGCCAGACTGACTATATTTTTTACTATGATTTTGGACAGCTTCCGTCAAGACTATTGTGGAGCTGGGGTTGGAGACAAGGAAATGAGACAAGTTAAAATGCATTAAAGATTCCTATTCTAAGATTCAGCGATTTTTCTTGAGTAAATGCTCCCCAGATTGCTTCAGTCTTTGATTAATTCACACAGTTCTGAGAAACCTTATTTGGACAATTTTTTTGCCAGTGTTCTTGTTGCTTTTTTGCAGGAGAGGATTTTGGGAGGTCCTTTCTCTACTATTTTTGCTGAAATTGCCTATTTCTTTAAATCAAGTTTTATTGAGTCACAGCCATGCTCAATATGTACTTCCAATGGCTGCTTTTGTGCTACTATGGCAGAGCTTAGTTGTAACACAGATCTCACTACCTGTGCAGTTAGCTTTGCTTAACCTTTCTCGGCATCTTACAGCCCATTTTATACATGACATTATAACCTCTATGAAACTTTTAATTTTTTAGCCTTTATATTATATAAACACATTTTGGAGGGAAATTTTACATGGAATCTTTTTTTTTATGTAAATTTGAATAAAAATAAAATACACTAATCAATAAATGATGGATTGGTTATTCAGAAAGAAATATGTTATGAACTAGGAGAACAATGCCCACTATCTTCAACTTTAAAAAAGGGATGGCTTTTTGGGTTAAAAGCTAAAACAATCCACCAAATTGCATGTGTCAGGCAATGTGGTATATAGCTTCCTTAGCGAAAAGCCATTATCCTTACTCAGACATAAACATTTCTATAGGACTCTAAGAATTCATTTTGACAAATCATTATAACAATTTTGAAAGGTAAATACAAGAATATGAAATAAATATTTCATTTCAGAAAATTTGTCCTGTACATAAACTGTTTATATATGCCCAGATCATGAAATTGGAGACAACCCTAAGAATATTATGTCATGATTGTATATACCATATGACCAGCAAAAGCCAACTTAAGCATTTAGATGAAGCTTAAACACAACAGGAGGGATGATAACATAAAATTCTTTGAATTTGAAAGTCTGCTACCTAACCTCTAATCAACAGAAGGATGGGTAGGTCTGGAGTTGTACATTTTATGCCCTCCCCAGTACATGGGATCCAAACCACCTAGATTTTATTTTTCCTTGTTAGTCCCTATAAAATACTGCACATGAAAAAATCTGGATGCTCCTGTGACTGACAAATTCACGTTAGCTGTACTTAGCTTCTGGATCATTAACATCATGCTCGTCTACTTGTAGAGGTAGCCTCTGAAAACATTACTGATTCTTTTGTTCATTATATGACCAACAATATTTCAAACAAAAATTGGGATGGTCAGAAATAGCATGTGGATTTATTGAAACTATAAAAGTAACAAAGAGCTGAGATTTACATGAGACACTGATAAAATCTTGAAAAAATATGAATGCCTTTAAAAAATAAGAAGAGCAATTGAGAGAGAAAAAACTTGATATTCGTAGTGTCATTTGCTAAGAATTTGGTGATTCTAGAATCATCATCTCAATGAGAAGCTATTTATGGAATTCTCAATACTAAGTTTGGATATACAGAGATCATGTAGATGCCATCTAATATACTTTGAAAGTAGAGAGATTTATATCAGAAACATTTTCAGAGCCTGGTACATTCTGAAATATCAGCGCATTGTTTTATTCATTTCATAAAATATACCAGGCAAGGCAAATTTGAGCAGATATAAATCAATTTTGTGGGTTTTTTAAACAGTCACTTTGCTGATCTAAAGGAATTCATTCCACATTAGCAACATATTAGAAACTGAGCTCCTCTAGGAGGATTTTTTCTTCCTAGTGTGATCAATGTTTTGATTGGGATCTACAAAGAGAAAAAAAGCTGATTTGTGAAGGAAAACATCAAAGCTTCTTTTCACTAAATGAAAACAGTATAGATCAAAACAGATTGCAACACCAACCTGAGCCTTTGTAGAAGTCCATGTTGGCAGTACATGACAAGCAAAAGGGAGAGAAAATTATATATGCATTAGTTGAGCTGCTATAATAATGCAAAATTGAAAAAAAAAGTAGAAATTCTTTTCCCTGGTTACTCAAAATTAATGGCTTACATTTCAGCTTGAATTTGAATGTTTCCCTCCCGATTCTTAAATAAAATACTCCCTCTAAATGGATATCAAACATGACTACGTGGGAATAAAGAACGTATATGGATCTGAAAAAATTGAGACTTTTCTCCAGCTGTCCTCTGGCTATGAGAGGGGATTCCTAAAACTAAGGCTTAAGGAAATACAATAACTCTCAGAAGCTTAACTCAAACTCCCTAAAAAGTATCACAGTTAGAACTTATCTATCATGGCCCCCCAAAAAGAAGATACAAGAATTATTATTTTTGAAGGATACCACATGTATAGACCTAACACGCAGAATGTGAATTCTGTGACACTTCTTCCTACTACCCACTTCCACCTGACCCCCATGTACCTTTACTCCGTAACCTTACCACAATTATAATTTTGAACTTAATTGACTGGTTAATTATTGTCATCTGTACAACTAGACTGTATGCTTCCTGAGAACAGGGTCAGTATCACTTTTTGTTGTTTTTTTTATCATTATATTCTCAACATTTATTCAGTGCCTGGCACAAGGTAGATATTTCAAAAATATTTTTAAAAAAGATGAAAGAATGAATGTAGTCCCAAGGCAACATACATTATAAATATTTAGATACATCTGAAAAATGATAACCCAAATCCAAACAAACTCTACTTTCAACTTGAATTAAAGTTTTATTCTTTTATGTAATAGATCAGAAATCTTAGTTTACAGAGTAATCGTTCCAAAGACACTAAGCTGGGTAGGTCCATTAAACATCCATAGACTTGGCATCGTGGGAGTTCTAATCACGTTTAAATCAACCCATCATCACCACAATTTATAAATAATGATTGTTTGCAACAGAAGTCATAAAGTCCACAGGGCTTTACAAACTTAAAAGGTCGCCAGACTTACTGTCACTTTAAAAAATATTATTAAAGTTGATACATTTGCTAGCTATAAATCATATAGGTTAATCAAAAGAAGAATATCTTTTTGGCTTTAGCTAAAAGTATAAAAACATTAAAAATGCTTAATAAGGAGAAACTCAGGGAAATTTCTCACATTTAGAAATCTGCCTGTTTCAAGGTAACTGCAATTAATAGATATAATTAACTCAGAGTTAAGTGATCAATGAAAAATGTTCACATGATTATTTTATTGCACATTAATATCACATCAATGGAAATCATTTATTCTCAATTTTAATATTACTACCAAATCTTGATGACTACTGTCCATGGATTAGAATTTAGACCAACGCACAGAGAAACTTGGGTGCATCGCTTGTTTCACCCTGTTCTTGTGTAGACACCCTATGTTTTTTGGCTTGTCCAGAACTTAGAGTCAGTAGGGTTCTAGGAATATAGCTTCATAGTTCAAGGGTTGCTAAAACTATTCAATTAAAGTTCATTGCATTTCTATAGGAAATATGTACAAATATGTGTAAATAACAAATGCATTATTAATATTAAAGTACAAGGACTCGCTCAATGAATAATAATGGGTTTTTTTTTTAATGTAGATGGTTAAATTTCTACAGGGCAATAAATGAACGCAATCCAAAGCATCTCTTTGATATTCCTTGGGATACATACTGAAGAAGTTTTCTAAAACATTAATAGTTATATATCATATATGGGAATTTGACTGTCCTTTGACAAACTAAGTTGTTTTCCTAAAATAATAGTTTCTTTTCTTTTCTGTATTTTTTAAAATCTTGGTGCCATAATCAATCTCTGGTTAAAATATATAATTTTTGTATAATATTAATCCTCTATTCTTACTGCTTAAACTCTTTAAAGTATTTCAACAACTTTTACCTCTCTATGGAGACTTAATCTTCCTTCTTGGCTTTAATCACACTTTTTCTGGCTATTTCTACTTTAAAATACTGCTAGCATGTCAACTCTAATGTCCCTAAACAGAAACTGCTTAACTTTCCCCCTGGGCCGACTCCATTTCTACACATCTACATACTATTCTTTCTGTAAAGCTCAGTTCAGGTCTCACGTCCTCTCACCCTAAATTTTTCCAGATCTCTGCTTCTACACTCTCCTGAATTCCTGATGCTCAACAGACAGTACAAAAGATGTGCTTTGTAAACAAGGCCTATCTCCCGAGATGGATCCTGAGTCTGTTTTGAGACTAGGATCCATAGAACATACATTAGACAAGCTCAGACCAATTCACATGACGACTCAAAACACTGCAGGGGCTCCCATCACATTCAGCACCATCCCCATGGTTCTCTTACTTACAGACCACTGGGCATTAAGTGACCCCACCCTGCCTATTTCGCTAACATTTTCTCCAACTCTCTCCCTTTAGCTCATTCCACTCCAGCCAAATCAACCTTTGTGCTGTTCCTCAGACAAAAAAGCAATGGCTGCTTCTGGGTCTGTTCCCTCTGGCTTTAATACTCTTTCTTCAGGACACCACAGCTTCCCTACTCGCTTCATTCCTGACTGTGCTCTGATGTCACCATCTCAATGAAATCTTCCCTGATCATTCTATCCTCCTACCCTTGTTTATTTTCTTCACATGATCCATTATCATCTGTAAGTATTTATTTGTATGTCTATGTATTTCTTTGCAATCTATTCCCCCACTAGAATACAGGTTTATTAGAGCAGAGATTTTTGACTGTCTTTCTCTTAGCATACAGCACCAAAGGAGGTACTAAATAATTATTGGTTTATGAATAATTACCTCTTTATATGTTAGGCACCTGTTCTAACATCTTAAGAATGGACTAGGAGCATTGATAACTACAGAATAATAAAACTTGGTAAAAAGATACTGTGACACTACATTATATTACATGGAGTCAATTGTGGTCATTATACTTGAAGAAACAGGGATAGGTGTTAGAATTCCATTTTCATGCAATCCAATTTATTCATTACCTGAAACTAAATATCAATTACAGTTAATATAAATGGTAATTAAGGCAGCCTTCTAGGACGTATGAACATCTTTTTTCCCCCATATGCGTTCCAGCACAGACCTCCTCTCCATTTCTACAAATGAATTTTCAGTCGATGTATTAACATGAATGAAAACAAATGGTATAGACTTACATAAATAATGAATGCTTACTGAGGGAAATATGAATCTGAAGTATTCACCATAACTAAATATAAACAGAATTGTTATCAAGTTTTACATGTTAAATATTTACAACAGTATTACCTGTATTCACAACTTTGAATAGAACCAAACCCTATCAAGTTAAATAAAATACTAAAGAACATGTGAAATCCTCCTTAGAAAAAAATCTGGAGTAGAACAGGAGATTTTTATGAATAAATAGTTAAGGAGAATATCAAGAGACAAAAGCAAGTTTCAATTCCAGGAGGATATGTGAATTGAATGTTTATTTTTGAAATATAATTAAACCAAGGCATGCCATATGTAGTCATTTTCACTACTTTAATTTAGAATCACATGAAAGAATGTTATTCTATTGCTTTATATAAAAATTATATGATATGCTCATAAGCAATATTGTTTTAACTTATTTTAGAATTTGAGATATGCTAATTACATTTATTACTCACAGATTTATGTGTATGTTTCTACATATCTTAAAATTTGAGGGGAAAAGAAAACATATTAGTGGTGTATATTTTTACTGTGAAGTATATAAAACTTCCCTATAAGTTATGCATTTATTTTGTATTTAGTACACGGTGGTAAGAATGAACTAGGTATTATACACATTTTACAATTAAAGAAAGATAAATACATTGTATGACATAAACACAACTCAAATATGCTTTCTTTTTCTTTAGAGCACCTGTATTTTGCTGTCTCCTCAAAGACCAAATGAAAAAAGGAAGTGCATTGCTCGGGATCTCATCAATTATATTTTTCAGAGAGCAACTTCTAGTTTCTCATAAAATGCTATCCTATGTTCACAATGACATAAAAGGGATTGCTATATACTATTTATTAGCCACCAATGACTTCTCAAAACAGATGTACTGCTGTTAGGACCCTGGTTCTCATTAATCCTCTGAAATCCTCAAAAAAATAGGTAAGAAGGCACAAAAATAAATAACTATTTCTATTTGATGATACAGAAACTAACAATGGAGGAATAAAACTGGATCAAAAGCAAAAGGGGAAATGCAGGATTAGGAAAATAATCAGTGTTTCAAACTGTGGAAAATCAAACATGGAACAAAATGAGCTCCTTTCCTAATACGTGTGTGTGTGTGTGTGTGTGTGTGTGTGTGTGTACGCATAAGCACACATTCACATGGCAAATGCTTGATCATGTGTGCATGGGTAGTTATTTAATATATATTTAATTTTTTATTTTAGGATATTTGAATAAACAAGAGTGATATTAAGGGGAGAAATGTTTTAAGATTGAAGTTGCCAAATCAAGTGTTTAGTTACAGTTTTCTTTATGTTTCCATCTAATAAGAGAATCAATCAGGCAGTCAAACAAACATCATTAGAGTCAAACTCCTGGTTCTAGGAGTCCTTTAATCAGATGCAAGTTGCTGAAATCTCAATGACCTAGAGCCTAGTAGCAGCCTAGGCTAATGACATATATGCTATGATTGCATTAAGACAAACATAATGATCTATCTAGGGAATCATTATGTTTCTTTCTTTTGCAGAGAGCTATTTACATAACATTTACAATACACTGCTTTGCATATCACTAGGCTAGGTCCCTAAACAAAGCCTTCATTGAAATGGAAAATTTTAAACAAACATGCCAATACCATAAAATAACAATAACAACTAATGTTCCAACTGCTTTGCTTAACTTCTTGCTATGTATCAGACTAGCAAAAAAATTTTTTTTCTTTTTTTCTTTTTTAAAGTAGGGTGTTCAAATGAAGGATGTGTAATAAACTGAGCTAGTGAATTAAGGTAAATCTGAAAGTTACAAAATAACGTAAGAAAGAAGTTGTTTTTCATGAGAATACAGAGAAGAGAGGTAATTTTTTTTTTTTTTTTAGCTGAGCCATCCTACCACCCGTTGGCAGCTCAGCAGCAGCTCAGTTTGGGCCGTGAATTGAACCAGTGACCCTGTTGCTCAGAGCTCACACTCTTGAGTGAGCTCTTTTTTTTTTAATTTTTTTTATTGTTAGTTTCAGGTGTACAGAATGATGCAATAATTATCCTTTTCACCCTTTGCATAGAAACAACCCCCCTCCCCCATCTACTGTCCTCCCACCTCCAATATCATACTTATTACAATAGCATTGACTCCATTCCCACACTCTACTCATGTCCCGTGACTATATGTATATATAATTATAGTTGACATGAATTATTATTCAACATCAGCTTCAGAAATACAATGCGGTGGTCAGGCCTCTACACCGACTATGAAGTGGTCTCCCTAACAAGACATGAGTCCATCTGGCCCCTTAAAAAATATTTACAACATTATTGATTATATTCCCCAGACTGTCTTTTCTATCCCTGAGGCCATATTGTAGTTACCAATTTGTATTGTCTCATCCCTTCCCCTTCTCCTTCATCCCTACCCACTCCCAACAAGCGACCCTCAATGTTTCCTCTGTGTCTCTAAGACTATTTCTGTTTACATGTCTCATTTATTCAGAGTGAGCTCTTAACCAGCTGAGCCACTCGGCCAGCCCTGAGAGGTAGATTTAATTAGAGTAAGGATAACAGGTTTTACTCTGTATTCTACTTATTTCCCATAGGATAAGGTTCTGGACAGTCATTATATGGGGAACTGGAGCATTCCTAATACAAAAAGGAGAAGTCAGGAGCAAGGCATTCTGAAGAAAGTAAGTTAGTAATAGAAGTCCTTTACACTAAAAGCAATCTGGTGAGTTAAAACAGATATACTTTATCTTCTCCATCTACTGTTTCTCAGCTACACTGTTAAGAAAATGAGCTGTTTCATTATATACACTTATATCATTATACATTTATATATGTTATGTGATATATATATTACATAAGATACAGCACAGATATGTGTGTGTGTGTATATATATATATATATATATATACACACAAATATCAGATATAGATATATACCACATAAATGATATATATACACATACATTTGTGTGTATATATATATATATATATATATATATATATGTGCATATATATATCAAGTATCTATACCTACCTCACGTAATCAAACAAGATGTGGGTCAGATACACACTTCCTCATCTTTCTGACCCAAATACTTACAGACGTATGAATTAAATTTTTATATCACAACCGTGGCTTATCCACCATTTTGATCCATTGTTTGTCAGCAGACTTTTTTGTCCTGACGAATGTGATTTTATCTATATAGTCAATAACTAGCTAGTTTATAGACTCATTTTCATACTTTTAAGTTATTACAAAATTTCTAAATTACTCATTATTGAAAATCCACAAGTGAGGTCATAAAACCCTGCAGATAAGAGCAGAGTCAGAATAAGAAAGAGAAACAAAGATGCAAGGAGAAAGCCAACCATAGTCTATCTTGAGACAAAGAGGGATATGAACAACATATTTTGTCTCTGTTCCATCACCAAGCAGTTTAATCATTTATAGCAAATTATTTAATTTCTTGCACTCTCTATTAAGGAAATCTTACCTCAGAGATGTTCATTTTCTCCCAAGGGCTGTAATCCTGTCGAATTAAGACTAAATTAAATGTGTTTCGCAGGAATTTAGTAAGTTACAAAACACACAGAAACAGAATCATCTAGAATAATTCTTTTTTTGTTTGCAATCTAAAAGCTCTGCTTTTTCTGTAATTATATTATCTTAAGTTTCTTCAATGATTAGTAATACCAATGATCTAGAATGTCTCTTTTAGGAGCCGGGTCAGTAATGGCTTCATATGCTTAGAAAAACATCCTGTATTGGCATTTAATATGCAGAGAAACCAGCAAAAAATGTTTGATCAAGATGGTTCTAATGATATCCCAAGATGCAACTTCAAAATGTTTTTAAAGTATTTGCAAGGCCCCTTCATTGGTTCACCAGATATTTATTGAACACCTGCTGTGACCTCAATATTATGCAATTAACTAAGAGCTCCTAACTCACTCCTGTAGGGTTCAACTCCAAAAATACAATTAAAATAAGCGCTTCTTTTTAAGTGTACCTCACTTTGTCAAAATAAAGGCTCTACTGTATAGGGATTTAATCATCTCTATTTGGTTATGAGTCATAGAGTTGGGCTCATTTCTCTGCCGGTAGTACTACTTGGTATTCTGTGAGCAGACCACCATAACTCACCCAAAGTCTCTATGTCGCTCCAACAAGACACTTCCCCTATTAAGAATTTAAAATGATGCTGAATTATGCATAAGACACAAGGTTGTCATATAAAGCACAGGAGTATTAAGGGGAAATAGTCACAGAGGCTCCTTTGTCTTAAAGTCCACCTTTAGCCCTTGCAATTAACTGCAGGTGTACAAAACTGCGTGCAGACATAATTGTACCTGAAATTAGTTGACTGCAGGTGTAACTGGTCAGTTGTACCCTCCCAAGGGAGGCCTCAGTTAATTATACCAATTATTAGATGATTATAGGTATAATGATATGGCTTTCCATGTGATTTTATTGCTTAAAAAACTCTAGTGCTGAAAATACGATATGAACATAAGCTTTCATAAAATTTTCATTAAGTAAGAGTGCTTCAGGGTTGCAAGTGCTTAAGAACTGAATTTCACACTAAGAGTTCTTAGCCTGGGTGCCTGCCTCTGTACTAAATCATTTTTTACTTGAATCAAACTCATACTTTTTCAAATAAAGTGATGTGGAAAGGACATCTGTGTCAGGATATTTTCTTGGGTTCAGTATTAAGTCTAAATGCAATCATTAATTGTAGGAAACATTTTACTCTGAAAAGTATGTGTTACTGATCTTCAGAGCCCAAGTAATGTAAATATCGCACATTTACGTGCTGTTTTTCAGGGGAAAGCAGAGTGTGTACATCACTAGGTCAGGTCTTACTGCCGTGAGATAGAATGCCTATATTACCCTAGTAAAAATGAGCTTGCTCACTGTGATTTTGTTTTATTTTCTGGCTGTGCAAACAATGAGTTTGCAATCTTTAAACCCACCATTTAACAAGAAGATGCAGGCTACAAAAATGATTCGTACTGATAGAAACATCTATCTAAAATGTTGTATGATTGGATTTTTGAGAACTGATGAAACTGGCTAGTTAAATCAAAATTCAAGGATCACTGGTGCCTGTACTCGTCTGTGTCCTGATTCAAGCAACTAAGCTCTTGCCTTATTCCTTGTGGGATCATGCCTGCCACGTGATGCATTATTCTATTGTACTTTGTGCTTTACAGAGGTCTGTTTGCTCTTTCCAGGACTCCTGGAATCCCATTTCTGCATCCTGGCCCCTAAGATCAGGCTGTAAATATAGATCGCTAGAACTCCCCTTTATGCTGCCTTCTTGGGCCCCCCAACTTTGCCTGCAGCAGTGTGGCTCATCTTCCTGTCTTAGTAAAGAAAAAAGCCTAGTGCTAAAACAGTGGAATTATGCAAGGAAGACCAACAAACCAGTTGACTTCAAGCTCTATCTTGTCATTGTAATGGTCATATGACACATCCTGGAAGCATCATATATAATGCAGTTAGTCCCATTTTGGTTGTGCTACAGTGATACTAATGCAGGGACTACAATGTGAATAAGGCACCTTGTCAGTAAGAAACATGCTGAGGCCTGGCAGTTCATTTAGCCATGCCCAGCAACATCCCCATGAAAATCTCACAAATAGCTTAATAGATGAGATTGTAGCATCTTCATGGTCATAGGAAAGACTAAAACTGTGAAATGTTCAACTTTTAAAAAGTTTTATAATCAAATATATTTGTAAAACATTGCAATATATGTATATACATACACACAGACACACACATATACATATATATTCCTTTTCTTTCGTAATGCACATTTAAATATCAGAAGTTCTGAGACTTCCAAAAAGAAGCATATTTACATTTAAAATTCATGTTTTTATTTTCATGTTTTCAAACTGATTTTAACACTAACCTCTTGGAGAGCAGAACTTTTTATTTTTTAAATTTTTTTAGCTGAGCCATCCTGCCACTTGTTGGCAGCTCAGCGCCAGCTCAGCTCGGGCCGTGGATTGAACTGGCGACCCTGTTGCTCAGAGCTTGCACTCTTGAGTGAGCTATTAACCAACTGAGCCACTCGGCCAACCCCAGGGAAGAAGAATTTCTGAAACTAGCCTGTATAACATCCTGGGCACATGATCCAAGGAACACTGTTCAGAAGTTCCATTTGTAAACACGGTTTATTCATTTTGATCCTTAGAACTTCTCTACATATTAATCAACAATTGACTTTGCAAAGGGTGGAAGAGGTGGACACGTGTCTACAGCTGACTGCAAGAGCATTAATAGGATGTTGATTTTTTTCTACAGATCTACACAGCTGTTAAACTCTCCCAGGTGTACGAGAGAACATGCTGTGCTACTAATGGTAACTGTTTTTCAATTAACCATCAATATTTAGAGGGAGCAGAGGAAAAAAAAAACATTTAAAAGATTCCTTTCCATTTAATTTTCCCTACACACCACTTAAAAGGCACTTTCTTTCCCTTTTAATGTTAATTGAATCATCATCCACTTATCACTCAAATTTCAAATGCATGACGGGACACTCCTCTAAGTGTTGCCATGCAGTTAGATGGCCATGCTATCAACCCACGTGTCTCTCTATTCTCATTTTGCTTCTCAATCACAGCAAGAAAAATAAGTGTGATATCTAAAGAGAAGTTTAATTTTTCTGGTGATTTTTAAAAACACCAGTCTCTAAAAGCTTAAACTTTTCATTTGAATTCCTGAAGTTTCCTATGGTTTCTCTAAGAACAGGTGTACTGTGGATCATTTATTTATTTTTTTAAGGATTCTAAATTCCTTAAAATATCCAGATCTCTTGCACATTCTATACTGTACTTGCCTGTCTTTAATGCTTGTTTATTCTTCTTGAAGGCTCAACTCTTACCTCACCTTCTTTATGAAGCACAATAAAATTATTTAGCCTTTATCTTTTGGACAACAATTATTGCCTTAGCACACACAGGCCTTATGTTGTTAAATAAATTTTAGGTGAAAGAGCTAATTCCTCAACTGTACTGAAAATCCTTTGCCTATATGTCACTGCATTCCTAATGGCTGTCCCAATGAATTATTCATTCTTTCATTTATTGAACAAACATCTATAGAGTACCTCATTAAATAATAATGATCGTATCTGGATGGCCCATAGTCCAATGGAGGAAGCGAGGGAGGGGAAGCAGAGTCATGTAAAACAAATATTCATTAATTTGAAAAGTGTCTTAGAAAGGAAAATAACTACCTCTGTCTGTGGAAGCAGGAGAATCCTGGAAGATTTAACTTACTCTCTGTCAGTAGTGATAATTAAGAATTTCCTAAAAAGTGAAGAGAAAGAGTTTTCAGGTGAAAATCGTTATGTGTATGAACATTTTAGTGACTGAAGAACATTATGCTCAAGGAGTGCCAAGAATGTTTGGTGTGGCTGGAACGTAAAGGGTGGAGGCAGAGCCAAATGGCAGAAACATGAGACTGGAAAGGGCCAGACCATCAAGTGCTTTGTGTGCCCTTATGATTCGTGTGGTCTTTGTGCTATGCGTCAGTAGGTCTTGAACTTGAGTGTGTACTTCAGAGCTCCTAAGGATTCTAATGAAGTAGGTCTACAGTGGCGTCCAGGGATGTGTATTTGTAACATCTCTGGTGCGCTGATGCTGGGTGTCCTCTGATGAAATTTTCAGAAATGCCACATGTATACAATGGGAAACCAAAGGGATTATTAAGTAGACAGTATGGAGGTGGGATTAAACTGGGGAGCTGCATCCTCTACTTCTAGGAGGTTTTGGCACTAGATCAGGCAAGGGGTGATAATGATGATTATAAAGCACTTCAGTTAGTTAGTTGCTTCCATTCTTGCATAAAACAAAATTTTCCCTGAATGATCTATCGTATAAGTACACTTAGAAGTAAAGCATTGTAAGAAAAAAGACTGCAGTATAAGTACTGAGACTAAAATGTCTTTTGTTTGATTCCCCATATTTCAGCAGATGTCACTCTTCTCTTGTTACACAACATATTATCCCATTTAAGCCTCATAAAAATCCTATGAGGTAGTCATTACTATCTCTAACAGGTGAAGAAACAAGGGTTCAGAAAATTGAAATGACATCCTCAGTGTCAAACCATGCATGCATGATAGGAGTGCAGAAGAAAATCTAGGTCTATCTGATTCTTTTCTACACTATGCTGCCTTTCCAAATAACTGCAAAGTAACTTCCAAGTATGCAATAAAATAAAACAGATATCTATCTTGTGCACAAAATTGAACATGAACTTTTGTAAGATTGAAGGTTAAAAATATAAGTATCCAATTAGCTTGTATCAGGATTGTCCTTATTACAAATGGCAAATATAACCGCAAATAGTTAGGTCAAAATGGAGATTTATTGAATCTTATGGCTGAAAAGTTCATGGTAGACTCGAGGAATTACTTGATTCTGGGAACCAAAAAATAACTATAGAAACCAGTTTCTCCCTCCCTATCTCTCTGTTACCTCCATGTTCAGTTCCACTGGTCCTGCAAGATGGTTTCCTCCAGAGCTCTAGCATCATATTCTCTATAGTCCAAGTCTACTGAAACAGAGCATATTTTTTTTTTCCAGCAATCTCTCTTAAAGATCATTTGCAGTTCTTGTTGGGTTACATGTTCATCCCTGAGTCAATCTCTGTAGCCAGGGCTACTCAGTGATTCTCCATTTGGGAGTCTAATGTTTACCTTCTGATCCAGCAGAGTCAACACCACTCAAATATCACAGACAATGAGTTGGGAGAAAATGGCCCCCAACAAAACTGGATTAATGGTACCAAAACAGGGAGTCTCAATTTGGGGACAGCAACACTAGCAACCATCCACTGTGTTTAGCTAAAGAAAAGAGTAAGATAACTGACTGTGGCTTTATATTATGACAAAGTCAATCCAACTCAGTGATGAATTAGATATTACTTTTCTAAATGTCCTTATTTCCTTAGGATAACATACCATCGAAATAAATGAAAATTTATGTTAATAAGGGATATGTTTTTAGATGGTTTCTTCTCTCTCTCTCTCTCTCTCTCTCTCTCTCTCTCTCTCTCCCCTTCTCCCTACCTACCTCCCTCTCGTATTTTGTTAATATGGATTGAATCCATTCAAATAAGATTATTCTATAAACAACTGACTGAATTCTATTATTTTGTTTTCAAAATAACCCACTGTTCAAATTCAAGCACTTAAAAAATAAAACAAAACTTTAAACTAATTTGTGTGCACATAAAGCCACAATAATTCTTCAGCCAAAGTACATTAGTTCTTTTAATCCTTTAATCAATAGTTCCTTCCAGCAATTCATATATTTTTACTCCCTTTCCAAAATCATTCATTTCCTTAAAAAGAGTGGAAGGTTTTACTGATCCATCTCTTTGGTTGTTTTATTCAGATTGGAGAGGCACACAAAATTCCTAGGCGTTCCCCTTTTAGGTGATATTTTATGTTCTTTTGAATGTATGTGTAAATTTTCAGTCTGCTAATACTTCAAACCACAGTACAAGCCTCTAAGACACTTATCCTCTATGCTCCAGTAGCCCCTTATTCAAAACATTTATCACAGTGTGCCACAATTAAGTATTAATACCATAATAATAAAATTAATGAATTCCAAACAAAGGAATTAATTAAACTAAAAACTCAGTTTATTCCTCCAAAAACTGAGAGCTCACTGAGGTCATAGTTCTGAATTTTCAGCCTCTAGCAGTATCTTGCAAATAATAATTGTTGGTTAAATGAATGAACATATTACAAGCAGTCATGTGGTAACTGAATATGTTATATCTTTGAAATGTTTATTTTCCTCCACTCTCCTGGATGAAATGGTTCGGAAGGAAACACACCCAGTAGCCAAATGTACTATTCCTGCAAGGCCGAGGCTGGGAGGGGACATGGCTCTATCCCTGTCTTTCTCCAGGCAGTCAATGTTCTGAAACTGGGAAGAGAAAGGAGGTGCAAGGCAGAGAAAACTGGCCCAATGGCTTCCAGGGTGGAACGGGCAGGTTATGTGCAAACCCTGAAGCTGAAGTGTCATAGTGCGGGGGGTGGGGCCGGGGAACAAAGACTCAGATGGAAGAGAAGAGAGTCTTCAGAATAAAGAGTCAAGGAGCTGCTGGCTGGTACACTAACTGTGATAGAGGCTGCATGTGCTGGCTTTTATGTGACTCCTAAATAGGGATGTGTGACTATGTTAAGAGCTAAGAATAGAGGGAGTAATTTGGCTCCATAGACTTACTTATCCAGCCCCCGCTGACTCATTAAATACTTACAAATGTGTGAAGTTACCAGCAGCTCTCCATCTCCAGCTTTTCTTCCCATTAGTTGCAACACTTTCTGACTATAACATTTTCATTTGTAAGTATGCCACATTATGAAAATTGGGTATTGATGATATTTAAATGAATTAAATTGAATGACTGTGTTTACAAAATGTGGCCCACATTAATCAACACAACAAATTATCAATGTGAAACACTACTTAGGCTGCATAATGACAGCATATATTAAAATTTACCCCTGAGTGGCAGGTAGGAGTTTCAAGAGAAGAGAATTATACATGCCTGGGAAATGGATAAATAAGTATAAGCAACTAGTTCTTGAAACAGGTTTTGCCTAATCAAATGTGTGCCCCAAAGACATGCTGATAAGCTGCCCTCCAAAGGGAGGAAACATGCCTTAGTGCCAGGGAGCTGGAAATTCCCACCTCAGCTACCATCTAGGGTCATGGTTCTCTTTTGTGATGGTAAGAGTGAGGGTAGGTTGAGACTTCTGGGATCAGTGAGAAAAAGTGTTAGAAATCGTTCATGGTCTTTTCTCTTTGGCAGTCCATGTTCTTATAAGTATGAACAGAACTTCTCATGTGAACAGAACATTCATGTGTGGTCCCACTACTCCTGGTACTTGAAGTTTCTAACCAAACAACAAATATTAATTTCATATTAACTGAGTTTCAAGGATGTGCCAAGCATATGTGGAAGCTAAATCAAACTCAAGCCAACCAACAAACCAAAAACAATGTACCAAACAACCCTGCAAAGCATGAAGCACGAACCTTCTTGTCTTCAATCCAGTTGCTGGCATACATGAAAAAGAGCGAGAAGCAAAATGCCAAACAGTGCTGTCCATGATTCAAGTAAATACAAGGTCTAGGGCCGTGATGGCATTCAAAATATTTAACAAGATGTACAACTGTGTGATATAATAAGAAAATACATATTTGGTTTTTGCCCCCAGTTCTGGACACAGGGCTCCTAAATCCCTTGGAGTTTCCTGGGTGATAGGAACCTCTTTTGTTCTAATGAAGCGATTCCTGAGGGGCTCCTGGATAGCTTCAGGATGAGGGCTGGTCACCAGAAAGATGAAACCATGATTAGAAACTTGGACTTTTCAGCCCCAAACCCCCCAGCCTTCAGGGAGGGCAAAGGGACTAGAGATTGAGTGAATCACCAATGGCCAATTTTTAAATCAACCACACCTACATAATGGCTCCTCCTCATTACCTTGAACAATGGGGTTCAGAGAGCTTCAGGGTTCATAAACACATCAATCTTCCAGGAAGATAGCATGTCCCAACTCCAAGGGAACAGAAGCTCCCGAGTGCAGGACCCTTCAGGATCTCACGCTATGTTCCTCTTTATCTCTACCTTTTATAATATCTTCTATAACAAACCAGTAAACATAAGTGAATGTTCCCCTGAGTTTTGTGAGCTGTGCTGGCAAATTATCAATCCTGAGAAGGGATTGTGGGAACCTTGACTTTGCAGTCAAGCCAGACACAGGTGTGGGGGCGCTGGGGACCCAACACTCGGGACTGGCACTTAATGTAAGGGCAGTCTTGTGGGACTGAGCCCTTAAACCTGTGGGATCTAACATTAACTCTAAGTAGTTAGTGTCAGAATTGAATTAAATTATAGGACACCCAGTTGGTATCCAGAGAGTTAGAGAATTGGTTGGTGTGGGGAAAACACCCTCACACATTTGGTGTCAGAAGTGTTGTGAGCAGAGAACTGTTTTCCTTTAGGTTAGCACACACCAACCAAAAAAGTCAACAAATGATCAGAGGGGAGGGCCAGCTGGTGAAATAATCAGGTACATATCCATAATTATCAGTCCTAACAGGATGAGCTGCCCGCTTAGGAATGACTTAAGTTTGGAAGCACACCTGTTTCCTGACCTTATGACCATAGATTCTTTTTCTGCATAGTTGATACTTGCAAAACAAAATCTAAGTTCCTTGAGAGTTGGAAGTGTTTCTTGTTCAACATTTAAAAAATGGCAGCTGACTCTGCTACACTGGTTTGGCAAACATAGACAAGGACACAGCAGCCATCTATTAAAATTGTAGGTATTTTTGTTCTGGACCATGGGAAGGTGATGAGGCACCCTGTACTCCAAAATAGCTTGGACCTAAACTAGTAGTAAGCAGGAAAGAAAGAAAAATGCACAGTGAGCTCTAACAAGCATGGGCCGCACTGCCTGCCAGCTGAGCGGGAGTTCCAGTGGCCCATGGCAGGGGTGGTGAGGGGGCAGTTCCACACGGAGAACTTCTTCACGAGTTGGAAAATGTCTTTTAGAACAATGGCAAAGCCTCTCCAAGCTGGGTTGAGATTTTCCAGTGGCTTACTGAATATCCTATTAGTATCTCAAGGCATTCTTATTAGTATCTCAAGGCATTCTTTTAAAATGAGGTTTTGATGCCAAATCTCTTGACATTTTGACAGGCTACAAAACTAAAAGCAGCAGGACTTTCTGTTGTTGCTGTTGTTGGGGTTTCAATGCAGTAAACACATATGCGGCTTCACTTAGCAGACTGTAAATAGAGTTGGAGGAAATCCAGAATTGACTAGTAGACTATTTTAATGGGGAAAATCCATACAAACAACCTTGACATAAAATTAAATCCCCTCAATATATTTTTTAACTAAGCAGCATATGCTGAGAATTTATTTGTTCAGAATATGCTACAGCAGTGGTTTTCAACTATTGCCTCACATTTAGAGTCACATAACGATCTTTAAAAAAAATGATGGTGCCTTACTCCCACCCTAGAGCTTAAGGAAAGAGTGTGCCCTGGAGATCTATAAGTAGAGATTTTAAGAACTAAGTCACAGGCTGAGTTAAACAGCGTAATGGAAAAACCATGACTATCTTAGACTTGTCTTGATAAACTCAGTGGAGCTGGATGTATAATTGACTGAACACACTGTGTTCTATGAGCATGAAAAAAGGAATGGAAGGCATAGTGGCTACTGGGCAGGCAATCACTGGGTGGGCAGCTAAGTGTGTCTGCCATCTACTCCAAGTATCTCAAATCATTCTTAAAAATTTTCAAGTGAGATGAGAAACTTATCGGAGCATAGTTTGAAAATGATAGTATTTATCACATCAATTTTTCTGGTATCCTTCCTGTTCTGTGTGAGCACACATGACAATAGCTCAGGAAAATATGAGCTTGGATTCAATAATTTCTAACCTTCTTTCTACCTCTTAAAGTCCATGATTGAAGGCACTGAGGGAAATTTTAAAAGTGAGAATAAACAGAACTTTCTGGCCTGGCCTTGAAAATGTGAATATCATTGACACTTGGAAAACATCTGAAGGTTTTGTCAGCAAATAAAACTGATGTGGCAAAAATTGAACTCTGAATTAATACAAGAGACTATTAAGAAAACTAACCTATAATCAGTGCACTGAATTTATGCATAGCCCATTTCTATTATACATCTGTGGATCTGAAATAACATTTGCACCATTACATTGGCCTAAAAAACGTGCATCAATTCTTGTAGCACTTTGAGATTGTGGCATTTACAGTGTCAAATACTAATCCTTTAGCACGTTCATGGAACATCCTCCACCATGTGTTAGGGACATTTAGAGATGAACTAGACGTAATTCTTAGCCATCAGAGATAAACAAGTAGTTTGAATGCAATCACCCAACACAAATGGTAGTAACTGGTGGAGTCTCAAATGCTGAAGCGATCTATCTGGAGTAATTGCTATTGTGTCACCACATATAATTCTAAGTGCTTTCTTCTGCTTTGTTGAGGAATTGCTAATCAAAATCTGCTTTGTTCTCATTTAAGGAGCAGGCAGGTAGCTGTGGTACCAAACTCTGTCCTAGGAAACTGGTGTGTACCAAGGTGAATGACATACTACAAAGGAGTGGAAAGTCCAGAGCAAAAGAAGATGCAACTAAGGTGTTTAACTGCTAAGGAATTCCACCATTTCCCCATCTTTATTCTTCTCTGTCCATTACAAAAAACAAAAACAACACCCCTCCCCCCAAAAAAACCAACCAGCTGAAATTGCTTTCTTTCTCTCACTAGAAATTCATTCAACAAACATCCATCAAGCACTTCTATGTGGAAAAAATTCCAGTACGCAAGGCAGTCACAGCCCTGTGGAATGTCTGGGTTGTTATTCTGCTTTTGAGAGGAACAAATTGAGAGACATTCATTGACTTACTCATGTCACAAAAGAAACAAGTACAAACTTAAGAATGAAGCTTAGGTCTTTTACACAAAGATGCTGTTTATACAGGGCATCCATGGGGGGTGTTTTGGTTATTGCACCGAGAGGTTTATCTGAGCTGGTCCAAACCTCAGGAAAGACGGGTCCATACAGTCCTCAGGCTGAGTTCAGAAGAAAACGAAGTTTGCCTCCATTTAGGAGGCTGTTCAGGTTTATAAAGCGCAGACTTGTGGGGGATCATGCCTCATGAACCCCACAGGGAGAGAGCTGAGCACTGAGTATCTTGTGCTTGAACATAACAGAACACAGAGTGAGGTTACTTCACAGCTCAGGGACATATGCCAGCAGAGCCTGCCCTGCTGTGTGGACATCCTATGACTGACAGGACCTCTAATGTCCTGCCGAGTGACACAGTGACCATATGTTAAGGAGCACTCCTGTTCTAAGGAGAGCCAGATTGCCAGAGAAGTCTCAAAAGCCAGGCAGATGACAGCATCCCCTCTACTGTCCCTGACTACCAGACACAGCCTTGCCAGCTGGCATATCCACTTCCAAGCACACTTTCATCACAGAAAACAAACAGGCTGAGGCGCTAACAACTCTATCCCCTGTATCAGTAAGTATGGCTATGCCAGGGAGACATGATTTAATTGGCAAGGAAAGAAAGGAGTCCAAAGATGAGGCCAGGAGGCATGAGGTGAATAAGACTCTGCCTACTTCCAGGTGTCTTTTCCTTAGACAAGCTTCTGTTACACTTCGCATGGCCTATTATAATTTATTTATTGAGTCATCTCTCTACCCATTGGAGTTTAAGCTCCTTGGTGACAGCAATGATCTCACTGACTACAAGGTCACAGCTCCTACCTGGCACAATGGCTGACACAAAGTGACAGTTCAACAAATATTTGTTTGCTATTTGTGTTTAGAATAACGCTGTAATGATGGATTAGGCTAGACTACCTATTAAATTAAGTCTCTAAAATTTCCATTATATGGGGCCCTGAGAGCCCAGGAACAGCTCCTTGTCACCCAGAAATTCATACAAATTCCATGTCACCCTACTGGTGATGCCCACATGTCTCTTTGCCTCTGTAATAATTTCATCCTGGTGTCAGCTATACTGCCAGGCAGCAGATACAGTGACCCAAAGTCTAGCCCCAGGTCAGGGAAATGACTAGAAATAGGGGGAGGGCTAATGTCTTACTTCTGTCTGACCATAGTGTTTACCTACAATAGTTCACAAGACATAATTTTCAAAAAATTTTGGAGACATGTTAAAAGTCCAAGGGCTGATAATCTCTAAGCACTAATCATGATCCACCTAGCATATGGAATTATTGAATGTAATTCTGTATAAATTTCATTACCCTCTAGCATTATGAAAGCAATAATGTATAATTGTGATTTAATATGAAGCACTGCCATGTTTATTGGTTTCCTAGCGTATATTCTATGCCACAAAGAGGCTAAAAATAAAAGCATCTTATAGCAAAGAATAGCATGCGAATGGACTGGTAAAAAGTAATCAAGCAATAAATGACCTTATCGTTCTTACCAGTGCTCCTGTTGTAACAGTGCCAACCTAGGAGACTCCAGACATAAACATATCTAGTATTTACAGGCACCTTTATCATGTACAAATAATGCTTTTAATGGAAAGTTGAAAATTAGTTTTAGTTCTGTACTCAGCTACCCTCACATAAGCAAAGAAACTAGTTCACTTACTTATACCTAATTTACTCCTGTTAAATAGGGATTTTCAAACAACTGATGGTTATTATTATAAGTATAGAGTGCTTATGCAAGTGTCTGGAACATGGTTAGCTTTCAAAACAATTATTCTATTAGTTATAGAGCTTTTCATCATCATCATCTTTTGATACAGAATAAAGCTGGACAAAATCTTAATAGATTTAACAAATCCAAACTCTTTTTTTTTTTTCTTCAAAGAGAAGACACACTTGGCTAACCAATGTATGCAGTCTGACAATTAAGTTTGCAAATTCATCCTAGAAAAAGTGGTACACACCTCATTGCTGAATATCACTAAGGTCACTTTTGAAGTACTCCCCTTGGGAAGCTAAGCACTGAAATCAGCACTTAGTCCACCCTTCAAGCAATTTTGGAACTCTTCTTCTGGAATGGCCATCAGAGCTCTTACTGTATTACCCTTGATGTCTTAAATGTCATCAAAATGTCTTCTTTTCAATATTTCCTTTATCTTCAAGTAAAGAAAGAAGTTATTGGGGGCCAGATCAGGTAAGTAGGGAAGGTGTTTTGATATAATTATTTGTTTACTGGCTAAAAACTCCCTTACAGACAGTGCCATGTGAGCTGGTGCATTGTTGTGGTACAAGAGCCATGAATTGGCAAAAAGTTCAGGTCGTCTAACTTTTTCCTGCAGCCTTTTCAGCACTTCCAAATAGTGAACTTTGGTTAACTGTTTGTCCAGTTGGTACAAATTCATAATAAATAATCCCTCCAATATCAAAAAAAGGTTAGCAACCTCGTTGCAACAAGTTTGCGAGCTTAATTGTCCAACCTTTGTATTACTAAAGTCACCCAAAAAATTAGAAAGAAAAATGAAAATAGGAATGCATCCTAACTCCAAGTCTAGAGCTTTTTTACCAAACCATTAACTAATATAGTGTGTTTTTTAGGTTATTAAGGGCATTGTACTGGGGGTGTCTATCGCTTACCATCTCTCTTACCAAGTTTCTGTAACAATGCTTCCCACACTTCAGGGTCTCTGTCAGAAAGGAAGTGTCAATAGGCATTGGAAACCTTTGATTTTTTTTATTATAATTTTTATTAGTTTCAGGTGCACAAAGCAGTGGAATATTTAGACATTTACACCCTTCACAAAATGATAACACTTTCCCCAATCTACTACCCCCTGACATCTTGTATAGCTGTTATAATACCATTGACTATCTTTTGTATGCTGTACTCCACATCTCACAAATATATATTTAATTATAGTTAATATTCAATATTATTCTACTTGAGCTTCAGGTATATAGTGCAGTGGTCAGACATCTACACAGTCTATGAAGTGATCCCCCTGATAAGTCCAGTGCCCATCTGACACCCTCCATATTCTTTTCCTGACGTTAACTCATTTTCTGAGATATATTGGGTTGTCGGAAAAGTCATGATGTATTTGTTCTATGTTTTTCATTGCAAAACTGCGTCATGACTTCTGACAACCCAATATGTTTCCTTTAAAAAGTCCTAGTGACAAAATAATGTGGTTTTTTAAAAACATTTTAAGTATTTATGAACTATTAATAAGAAGACATTTCTAAAAAGATTTGAAAAACATTATAAGAAGGTCTGAATATATAAAAATAGTTCATTTTTTCCTCATGAAAGATGCTTTTTTATTTCCTTTTAATGTGTTAGACATTTACTGATTAAGTTTCAACCCCAAACTTTACCTTCTATATTTACCTTCAAACTGGTAGGTTTAGAAGCCTATAAACTACAATTTCCAGGCTTTCTTACTAGCAAGTCTCTGGTTATATTCCGTCACTTAGAAGTACTTATACCAAAATGGAAATCCCTAAAAAGGCATTCTGCTTCTGGTGAACCCTTCTCTAGTGGCGGCAACAGCAGCCCAAGTTCTACTAATGAAGCATTTTAGAAGCAGCCGCTAGCAGTTCATTGAAGGGAGAGACAACAGCTCCTGCTAACAGACACCCATTGTGGTTCCAGTGGCACTGAGGATAACTGTCCTAACAATCTTAGTGGTTATACTGCTCCTACAGGAATCAGCCCAGAGATGGCATCTTCCTCCTGACATCTAGGTAACATCTTCCTCCTCTCTTCCTTCTCCAGTTCTTCTAGGACTTTTGTAAACTCTCCTACCCCAAAATCCCTCCTCTGACTTAATTACTTGATTGGTTGATTTTCTGAGTGGACGAGGACTGATAGATACACTTACGTTTTACAAAAACTCTTTAAGTTGTATTCTTATTTCTACTTTATAGGTGAGGAAATAATGTTTGGGAGAGTCAAGTGACATGCTCAGAGTAATCTGACTGTCAAACAAAAGAGCTAGAGTTGGAAATCTAGTTCTACTGGGCTCAGATACCCTTATTACTCAATGTTAAAAACTATTTTTAAGTGTGTTGTGAACATTTAAGTGTATTTTATTCTAATTTTGAAATATGACAAGGTAAATTTATAAAACTTGGGAAAATACAAGAAAAAAGCATTGCCTTTAAGTCTCCAAATGAATAGAGTAGCACTCTGATCATTCCCCTGGCCTTTAGCTGATGTGACATACAATCCAGGATATATCACATATATTGTTTCATATATTAGCAGGAAGAGAGGGTGCTGGGTCAATTTTGAGGCATTCATCAATTCTCAGTTGATTTGCCAGTGGGCAAATACGATCAATAATGGAAAGAGACAGAGAGCCACAGAAGGAGGGAGAAAGAGAAATACAGTGAGACTTAGATATAGAAAGCAATTTTACCATTTTGAGATGTAAAATTATATTTTACAAAGGTAAATGCAATGGTAGAGTCAAACTCTGTGTCTGACACAATTTATGCCCCCTCACATTGCCTCTGGGTATCACCTGTCTCCCCTTACTCGGGCTTTGTTCATAGAGATTCCCCACCTTCCACCGCTGCCTCATCTACAAACTTCGCTCCTTGGACAACCCCTGATCAAGTGTCAGGTTCCAGAACTGCCCTCTCCACACTTCCTCTAGCTTTGCCACAGGATATGTTTTGTAGGATACCTTAAGTAAGACAGACAGCAAAGAAAATGATTCTTAATGAAAACTTTACCTATTTCAGTTAAATCATTTTTGGTAAAATTTATACTACGAGATTTTTGTTAGATCTAATACATGACTATACTTTACAAGTGATTGAAAGTTTGAAATTATCAATGCACATTATATATTTATGCCTAGCTTGCATTATTTGGATCATAGCTTTTCTACTTTAAATTATTAGAGGATTTTATCTTTGCCCTTTTGCTCCATTGGCCAGGCCTAGGTTTGCATGTAAAGCTGAATCCTACCCTCTCCATTTCCTCCACCTCCAATTAAAACATCAATCCTATAGCAGTCATCAATTTTTCAACAATTCACTTTATTATGCCCTTTCAGATACATGATGCAATGAAACTTCGTATCTCCTCCACATTCCTGACCTCAAAAAATTCATGCAGAATTACAATGTAACCTACTGCTTATATTTATCTGATTGACTATACTAGGTATGGGGGATGAATTAGAGAAACAAATACATTGTTTTTGATAAAATATGACAAATAAGCCCCAATGGCTAAAAGAAACTTGAGCTCTTTAAAGTGGAAAAGAATGAGGAAGACAGTGGTAAATATCAGGGATTTTATATGATTTTGAGGTTTTCAATGGTGCTGTGTGGTAGACATTTTCACCTTTTTAAAGCTATAATACAGCCATTATCTGAAGGTGAGTAACAATTCTTGAGAAGTTCTGATACTGTCTTAGGTTTGCCTCTCTAATGATAAGAAATAAGAGACTGTATAGTCACTATTCCAGTCTTCCTGAATTTGAATTCTCACTCCATCATTTAGTAGCTGGGTGATTTTAGGCAATTTATTTATCCAGCTTATTCTTAGTTTACTCATCTAAAATGAGGACAATAGTATTGCCTGTTAGGAGTGCTGTGAAGATAAAATGCATTACTACATATAAAGGTTTAGAATTTTGCCTGCTCTAAGTTAACCTTTAAATACATTTTATCTTTTATCATAGGCATTTCAAGATCTTTTAAAACTCTATAAGGCTCATTTAAAAGAAAGAAACTTATATAATACATACAGATTCCATGAACAAGTTATAAAAACATTTAAAATAAAATTAAATAATTTGACTTCGAATAATGCCTTGAAGAGAAACCTGACTGATTATACTCTGCAGAAAACAAGTTTAAAATTGGTCAGAATTATTTAAAATAATCATTTCATGACACTGAAAAAACTGACCAAAGGTAGGTGATGAATTGGAATTGTTTATTTGTGAAACACTGCTAATGGAGCTGTAAGAACTGTGATTTTGTGGCCATATTGCTGGACACTGTCCCCCAGCTCTGGTGGCAAAACCACTTAGCTGTACCAATCGGTGTCTGCACACTTGGCTCAGAGCAGGTGGCAAGGCAACTAGAAATTTAAGTGAGGAATTTTGGAAGTAAGGGAGATGTAGAGACACTGAAATAAACCTCCCATATGTCCCTGGCTTACTCTTAACTGCAATGCAGGAAGAGCACACCATGGATCTAGTAAAACTTGAAAGCTGGGGAGAATTGAGGATTCGCCATGCCTTTGAGTCCATTTGTCAACTAACGCACAGCTCCGCTGACAGAGGATGGAAACCTCATTGGATTGGGGTAAGACAACATTGCCTTTGCATATACCACTGGCCGACCATAAAAATCTACAAGGGATCCAGGCTATCAAACTCTTAGCAGACACATCATAGACTGCACTCTGAAGGGCAGACAAATTTTGCAGTTTAAGTCCAAGAAATGTAAGTGTCTGTTAAAACAGCACAACAACCCTCAGAAAAAATAAAACTGACATAAGTAACTACTACATATGAGTATCAATTACATTGTCCAGTTTTTCACAAAATAAATTACTAGACATGCAAAGAAACAGGAAACTTACCAGGCACAGGGAAAAAACAGTTAATATAAATTGGCCCAAAATAGATTTAGCAGACAAAATTCAAAATAGCTATTTTAAGCATGCTCAAATGTAAGAAAAACATACTCAAAGAATTAAAAGAAAACATGTACAAAGAATTAAAAATAATGGAAATGTTGAGCAAACAAATAAATTTGAGGGTAGATCCATATTCAATCCAAAGAAGAGAGAGAGAAAAAATGTTTATGTGAATAAGTGGCACTTCTGGGATCTGTAATATGCTATCAAGCATTCCAAAATTCACGTAATTGGAATATCAGGAGATTAGAAAGGGAAATGGGAAGAAAAATATTGTAACAAATGATAGCCCAAAATTTCCCAAATTGGTGACAAATATTAATGATACACTCAAGAATCTCAAGAAACCTCAAACTGCATAAACACAAATAAGACTGCAGCTAGACATATGATAATCTGCTGATAGTCAAAAATAAAGAGAAAATCTTGAAAGCAACAAGAGAAAAATGACAAAGCATATACAAAGAAAATACTATATGATTAATGGCAAAATTCTCTTTGGAAATTGTAGAAGCCAGAGACATTGGATTGCCAGTTGAAGCGCTGACAAAAACACACACACACACAAAAAAACCATAATAAAGAATTCTATATCCTGCAAAACCATTCTTCAAAAATGAAGGTGAAAAAAAGACTTTTTCAAAATAAAGAAAACTAGAAAGGATTTGTTGCTAGGAGAACTGCACTATAAAACATACTAAAGAAGTCCTTCAGGCTGAAGAAAAATAACACAAAATGATAACTTGGCTACACTGGAAGAAATGAAGAGCACCAGAAATCGTAAATATGGGGTGAATATTCACACACACACACACACACACACACACACACACACACACACACACATTTCTTTTAACCTCTAAGATTTACAGTTGTGTAAAGCAGAATTTATAATATTATATTTTGGGGCTTATAATGCATAGAAATGTAATATACGTGACAGCAATAAAAAAAGGTCAGGGGATGGAGCTACACTTGTGCAAAGTTCCTCTATTTTATCAGTAGACAGTGTTAATCTATATTATATTATATTAATTATATATTATATTATTATATTATAATTAAAAATTATAGTATAATCCTAGAGCAATCACTTTAAAAAGAGCAAAGGAATATAGGTAAAGAGTCAACAGAGAGGGTGAAATGGCTATTAAAATACATAAAAGAAGACAGGAAGAACAGAGGAAATGAGAGAAATAGAAAACAAGTAGCCAAATACCTTATCTAAATCCAACCATATCAATTATTATATTAAATACAAATTTACTGACCACATCCAACAGTAAAGATTTTCAGACTGGATAAAAAAACAAACTCCAACTATGTAATGTCTACAACAAACACACTTTAAAGCCAAAGCCATAATAAATACGTTGAAAATAAAGGGGTGGAAGAAGTTAAATGAACCAAACAATAAAGAGAGTTAGATTTGCTATACTAATTAGACAAAATATACTTCAAGAGAAAAAAATATTACTAGATAGAAATTTCATATTTAATGATAAAAGGAATAATAAATCGTAAGCCTAAAACAATTATAAAAGTCAAAGCACTTAACCACAGGAATGATTGCAAAAGGACATGAGGGAAACTTGGGGGATAATGGAAGTGTTGTAAGACTTGATTTTGGGAGTAGCCAAAACTCTCACTGTATACTTAGAATGGCTGAATTTTTTGTACATAAATAAAGCTACACACACACACACACACACACACACACACAACAAACATACACAGAGAGGGACAGAAAGATGACCTTGGACTATGTAGGACTGTCACAGGGTTTGCAGGGCCCTGGACAGATATTTTCATCTATATAAGCAATTAGAGTCTTCCAAAATCAATGTCAGCACCTTTCTGGAAGCCTGACCTCAGATGATCCTGAAAAAAAAAACTAATTCTCTAGTGGGTGAGAATGTTTCACCTGCCAGGTGGCCTTCCAGGAAGCAGGACCTGGCTATGGTGCCCCTAGGGAGCAGCAAGCCCTGGGATTTCTTGGTTAGCCCCAAATGGAAGAGTGTCAGGGATCACCCTGAAGCCGAAAGCAAGACAGAACCCCAGGTCTGTCTGGTTCAGGATACCCATCCATAAAGCAATGCTGATTCTGGATGATTCTAGGCATAGCATACACATATTTTCTATCAAGAGAGACATTCAAAAACTCACATAGGACAGGGGCCCACCCCATTTGCCCAGGTCTAAGGGCAGTACTGACATACACTTATGAAAATAAACTCAATTTAACTAATCTACTTTAAAAATGATTTCTTTCAAACAACTGAAATCTAAACTTGGTTCAACTCAATTTGTTGGTTTCCAAATAACACTTTAGGGTGTCTAGTTACTATTTAACAAATACAGTGATTATTATATGCCAGTCACTATTTTAATTGCTTAGCAAATATTAACTTATCATTATAACAACATTGCGAAGTAGCTAATATTATATTTTTCCCATTTTAAAGGTGAGGAAACTGATGCACAGAAAAGTTAAGTAACCTGCCCATGTTTACATAGCTGCTTAGTGTTAACAGGATTTAATCCCAGGAAGCCTAGTTCAGCAATACCTGCTCTTCATCATTATGCTATGTTAATTAAAGCTTGTATGTACAGAAATTTTATTGAGTAGAGTAATGCTTTTAGACCAAACCATCTTTCTATAAGATCTATTGGGTTGTCGGAAAAGTCATGACATATTTTTTTCTATGTTTTTCGTTGCAAAAATGCGTCATGATTTTTCTGACAGCCCAATATTTCACCCAACACACACACACACACACACACACACACACACAGGAAGGAAAAAAAAAAGAGGGAGGGAATAAAGGAAAGAAAATGGACCTGAATATAGCAAGAATAATTCATGTTTGAAATTAACCTCCTATTTAAAGGGAAATCATAACTTTTCAAGGAGCTTTATCTCCGTGTATTATCTGTGTTAGGTCCTTATTAAAGTCACAATGGACGAAGTGGGGGTTTATGACTCCATGGAGTTAAGCCACCTGCATAAAGTGGCAGAGCAAGCCACTAGCAGAGACATTCTGACTGTCAGCCTCACTGAGATTATTCCATCAAACCTCACCACAGAATATTTAAAACACTGAACTCCAAAGTCAGAGGAATTTGTTGCCAAGAGGGAGAGCCAGTGGTCTTCCTGGTATGATTTATATGAAAATCCCAAATCCATATGTGTGACTGTGGTTTGACCTCCCCTGGGCCGGAAATTCTTGGACTTTGTGTTGAGGTGGCTCTATATTCAATGGTTTGAAAAGAAGCCTGCAGGTAGTAGGAACATTACTTTCTGGCCCAGGAGTGAGACCCAATTGTAATTCCCTTCCCGTTGCTAGCTGTCATTGTACAATGATGGTTGGCAAACAGGCCCCATTTTGGATGAATGAGAATACTCAGTTCCCAGAGGGATTATCTATTTGCCTTTCAAGGATATAATTATGAATCATGCTGCCCACCCAAATATCTGCCAGTACCTGGAGTCTGCCAGCTGAGCTTGTATTGTTATACTAAAGTAAACACGACTTTCTTCAGAAAACACCAATTATGTGATTGTTATTTATTGCAAGCCTTGGGAGATGAGTGTATCTGCTGAGTTTAAGGTTGTCAATTCACCTTTCTTTAAATCTGCCGTGAAAGACTCCTTTCTGATTTGAAGATTTTTACTATTAGCTGCCTCCTGAACCCAGAAGCTCGGCAATCTTACAGTAGCTTCTAGGACATCCCCAGACAACAAAGGCTAAAAGTCCATTACCAATGAATCAGGTTTTCATCAAGAGGTCATCAAAAAACTTGAGAGAACATTGTAAAAGAGAGAGTTCTGGAGAGAAAGACGCCCACTCTCTGAAGATTTTTGTGTGATAAATGTTCATGGATAAGTCTGTTTGTGGGCTTGCTTGAACCTCCCTCCTGAGTATGTCTCCAAAACTTTCCACATCTATTTTTCTCTCCACAAAGCAATGTGTGAGAGTAACCAGTACGGAAATTCAAAGGCAAGTAGATTCAGTCTTGTTAGAGAAATAAAAGGGTTATTTTAATTGGCTGATACTAGTTTACAAATAAGGATTTAAAACAGTTTTCATCCAACAATATTTAAAAATAAGACTAGGGAATATAATGTTTCTTTAACTAGAAAATGGTTCTCCAAAGGGCATAACAAATCTTTAGAACAAGTCCCCCTCACATGTAAGTGACAATGCTTATGATAAAGAGGCAGCTAAGGGCTTTTTGTGCCCACAAATCACTTCTGAAACAAAGCCACTGGCTATATTAACCATAGTTCTAGTTTCTGTAAATTTCATACTTTAACATCCATCTGTCATGCATTTATCAGACATTGCTTGACCTGGACAACCTCATAATACCCCTGAGTCACCTTGCCTGAGCCTTCTGCCTCCATCATCTAACACAAACATTCCTCAGGAGGAACCCTCTTTGGGGTGTGCTTTTCAAATGCAAGCCAATCAATCCAGAGCCTATATCCCAACTACCTCCTTAATGGAGTTCTCACACTCTGGGCCACTATCCACCTGCCCTAATCACCCAGGGCCCAGGAACAGACAACTAGAGACAGCCCCCATGTCCCAGAGCCTGACAAAATAACTCAAACCAGCCAGTCCTACACCTGCTTACTCTGCCTTGCCCTTCTTTCCTGTGGAAATCACAATAAAAGCTCTTTCCAGAGATCCCCCTTCTCCCTCTGCCTCCTGCCAACCCTGGGTTTTTAATGGTAGTTGTCTCTTGATCTGCTGGTCTTACTGTACCTCCAATTTTCTATTAATACATTATATTTTTAAAATGCTGGCTATTTATTATGCAAGGTTACCACACCTTGTACATTATCCTAGAAAGCTGGTCTTAGATTAATTGTCCCTGGATCATCATGTGACACAGAGCAGCCCTCTATAGACTGAACAATGGCCTATGAGTTGGTCTGGTACAAAGGTCCTATGGAGCTGGACTTCCTTGTTGCAAGTGAACATAGGAGTAATGGACCCACTAATGGGACTGATCAGTAACTGAGTGCACTGTACTTACCCACTGCAATACAATGTGTGGTTCTTGGACCAGTGGCATGAGCAGCTCCTGGAAGCTTGTCAGAGCCACAGAATCTCAGGCACCTCTGAAGACCTACTAAATCAGAATCTGCATTTTAATGAAAATCCCTAAGTGATTTGCAATTTCATTAAATTTGAAAAGCATCATGAATCTCAGTGCCAGAAGCTGCTGAGCTTTGAAACTCTTCCTTGGGTTTGCACAGAGGCCATGCTTCCCATGGCTACTCCCAACTTGTGGCTGACTGCAGAAGGGATGCTATGTAGGTCCATTCTTGGGAAATGTGGGAGTGCCCTGACAGGCAAATTTGGCTAAAGGACTCTCTAATGACCTTGTTGAATTTCCCGTAGACCTGAATTCTGAGATGTTTGCACCAACCTTCCTTCTTTCCCTCCCTCCTTCACTCAGGGTCAGGACTACATTGTGGTCCAGTGGTTCTCCCAGCACAATTGCATTTTCTCTCACAGACATTTCCCCCAGTAAATTGCTTACAACTTTAATCCTGTCTTGAAGTCTGCCTTTTAGGCAACCTGGATTAACACACAGGTCTACGCCATTTCAAGTGTTAGCTTTCTAATCTGCAAAAACTTCAAAACTGATGCAAGTAAAACAACTGGTTGACCCCTATGTCCACTGCAGCATTATTCATGGTGGCTAAGACATGGAAACAACCAAAGTGCCCTTCAATAGATGATTGAATAAAAGAGATGTGGTGCATATACAAAATGGAGTATTTCCCAGCCATAAGAAAACATGAAATACTGCCATTTGCGACAACATGGATGGATCTTGAGATTGTCATGCTAAGCAAAATAAATCAGACAGAAAAAGTTGAGAACCATGACTTCAATCATATATGGGATATAAAACTGAAAGCAACAAACAAAGAAGACACACAAACAAACAAAAACTCAGACACAGACAACAGTTTAGTGGTTACCAGAGAGTCAGGGGAGAGGGGCACTGGTAGAAGAGGGAAAAAAGAGGTCAAATATATGGTGATGGAAGGAGAGCTGACTCTGTGCTGTGAAAACACAATGCAATATATAGATGTTGTATTATAAAATGTACATTTGAAACTTATGTAATTTTAGTAACCAATGTCACCCCAGTAAATTTAATAAAAACTAAAACAAAAAAAGCAAAACAAAACTGATTGAGTTGCAGTTACATGGACATATATATCTTGCCTCACCAGTAAAGCAGCACTGTCATATACCCATTCCTGAAGTTATGATCCAAGACTGAATATCAGATAAATGTTGGGCCCAAGATGACAATATAGGAAAGACAAAAAAAAGGACAGTGTACCAGATCTGTAGGGGGGATTTAATTTTTGTTTGACTCAATCATATTTGGATTGTATCAATAGCCATCTTTGATAAAGATAGTAATAAGTATCCTTACCTAAAGGACAGGTGTTGGAATTGTTGCTATTATTTTGAGCAAGTTCATAAAGGAAGCTACTCAACCTACATGGATTAGATGGGAGGGAAAATAATCCAACACCAAGCCTGAAACCTAATGTCTCAACAGTGCAATAACAGTTGAGGGAAAAAGGCTAGGCCTTTGATTAGATAGATGTAATAATGGTTATTTCCTAAAAAATATACAGAAAAACAATTTTTACAGATCACATCTTATTCCATGTCTGAACGTACATACTTGGCTTGAATTTCCTCAGTACTCTAAGAATGTTATAAATTCAACTCCTCATCCTGAAAATAAACACCAAAACCATAACCCATGGAGTTAGAGATATTGCACAGGGATGAGACTAACCAGAATTTGTCTTCAAAGTAAAAGTAATTTGAGGATAAAATATATTCAGCACCATGAAGGTGACAATCACTGCACTGGTTGAATCATCCACAGGGTCTCATTTTCTTTTTCCTGTACTCTAGAAGTGGGTGTCATCTTCATTCAACAGGGGAGGAAACCAGGTTTCACAGAGGTTATGCAACTTGAATGAAAACTATGCATCAAGAAAGTAAGGAATCTGGAATTTGAAAACAGGTCTGTTTTTGTATCAAGTCCAGTGCTATTTTTATTACTCCCCAGCTGCATTGGCTAATATGCTTCCCATACAATAAACACAAAATTATATAACTATAGTATTTTCATGTACAGCAATATAGAATTTTCAAAATACTTTCACATGTCTCTGTCCCCCAACACACAGCATGTTCATTAGTACTGAGTGTGGGGACAAGCTTGAAATGGGAAAAGCTCTGATTTTCCACCATATGTGGGTGCTGAAGACTGATGGTGACTGGAAAAAGGCATGAGAAAACCTTTTTTGGGGAGAAATGTTCTATATATTGATTCGGGTGGTAAAAATGTTTTGTGCTTTGACTGGGGTGACAGGTACACAAGTGCATACATTTGTCACGATCCATTGAACTTTACATTTAGAAATGTATTTTATTATACATAAATTAAATCTCAATAAAGTTGATTTATGAGTAAAAAATTGTTCTAGAGTTATAGCAATTTTATGCTCACAGCTTATATCTTTAGATGCATGATACTCTGCAAATAGCAATGATAAAATGAAGACTGCTATAAAATATGTATTTTTCTCTGCTGCGTCTTTGGAAAGATTTCTTACTGTTTATAGCCTGTTATTATGTAATATATATATATATATATATATATATATATATATATTATGAAATAATGACTCTCATCCTCTAAAAGTTACACAAAGGATTTTTTCCCAATCTCATTGTATTCTGTAAACATATAATTTTACGTGATTTTCTGCAGTACTCTTAAGAATATAAACTTATCAACCTGAAAATAAACATTACAAACCATGACCCATGGAGTCAGAGATTTCATACGGGGCTGAGATTGACCAGAAGTGATCTTCAAAGTAAGGGTAATTTGAGGACAAATTATGTCCGCTTTAGGTTAATCATAGTGGGGACTGTCCCAAGGAGTAAATATGCCAATTTATTTAAACTTATCCTGTTAATATTTATGGCAGTTATAACTAAAACTGAGCTCCCCAGAGTCAGCTAGATTCACCGTATTTTGGTCTTAATTCACAAGAGAAGTAATTGAAGCATTTACTTAGTGCCAAGGGTCAAGTTTAGTAAGAAACTAGGTTGTAGTCATTTTGCCCTCCAGAGCTTTCATTAATAGAATCAATTCACTCCTTTTCAATTGTTGAACTTGTTTCTTCCCTTTATTTCTCTTTCTTTCTGTCTCACTCATTGTCTTTCTGTCTCTTTGTCTCTCTCTACACATGTATATATGTGCACAAACAGATACACATACATCTATCTATCTATCTATCTATCTATCTATCTATCTATCTATCTGTCTGTCTGTCTATCTATCTATCAAGGATTCATGTTGCACAGTGAACTGCTAATCTGACTTACTATCTGATTTACTAAGAGAATAGCTAAAGTGCAAAATCATTATGATGGAAGAACATTACTAACATTGGAAGAATAATAAATACAAGGATCCTATCCTCCATGCACAGAACCTCACTTCATCATCATTGGTTTTATCATCTAATATATTTTCAGATTACCCTAAAATGTTTCACTATGCATCACTTATTGGTTTATGAGTTTCTTGTAGTATTTAGGCTTAGGATAAGCACTGAGAGCCGACAAATCAACACTTTTAGCTTGTACATTGATCATCAGTGCCCACTTAATCCTGTCCTGTTTAAATTACTCAGTTCATTAGTCAGACCACAGATGCCAAAGCACTTCCAGTTGCATTCAGAGGAAGCTCAACATTCTTCACTGAGAGAAAGCCCTGCTTGGATTTTTCTAACTACCCTCGCAATTAGCCGCTAAATTTAACTTACCTCTGCTCTTCTGTGGCTTCAGAGATATTAATTTCCTTGCTAACCCACAATTAGAGGAGTAAATCATAGCCAATTTTCTCAAAGAAATCTTGAATTAAACTCAAATTACTTGAGTGATTCCTATAAGTACAATCATATTGGTAATGCATCAATGATCCCTTTGTGTGTGTCTTCAGGGGACGGTGTGACTCTAAGTTCTATTCTACTTCAAGGCAAGTTACCTAACTCTGAAGCAATCTAAAAAGGGATGAACTAATATGAGTAAAGCCAAATGAAGTGAAGAATGAGTTCATTTTCATAGTATGTCATAGAATAAAACCTAATAGAAAACTTTTTTTTGTGATTACATATTTTGGACTCTTTAATAAAATGCATTTACCAAATGTATTGGTTTCTTTTAAGAGATGGGTGCAGGACACCTTGACATAATACCAAAGTGACTCTAATTTAGGATGAATTCATTTAGCGTTCCATACTTACTGGCCTTGAATTTATTGAAAATACTTTGTGGAAAGTGAAACGCCATATTCTATTAAGAGACGTCATTCTCCCAAAATCTGTTTTCAGTATATGAATACCCTTCAGTGTTGATTAAAGAGACATGTTTCTATGTATTAGTGGTATTCAATTCCAGAAGAATAGAAGTAGTGAATCGTCAGTTCTATGATTTTAGGAAAGGGTGCTAGGCAAAGCAGTATACTTCCCTGAAAGAACTGCCCTTTTAAAGTAAATGTCACAATTCAGGGTGATTCTAAACATTAACTTACCCTGCCAAGCAGTTTATTTTACCACTGTGTGAGGTGTTGGGATGTTTAATTATACTAATCTAACAAAATTGGAAAATGTTCCTGTTTTTTTCCTTTCATAATATAAAAAGCCACAGAACTTGAAAGGCACTAAGCTTCCAGTCACAACGCACAATTTCAATAATCATTTCTTCTGCAACTGTAATGTTCTAGGCCCCAGGCCAGATTGTAACAAGAGACTGAGTGATGGACCTTGTGGATACATAACATGCACTGATCATGTGTGCTAAAATGCTCTAAAACGTCTATAATATATTTTATTAATGTGTGTGTACACAAAATGATGCATATTGATGATGCTTATTGAATATGAGACTCTATATTAGGAAAGGTGTACATATCATTTTCTTTAGTCCTCACCGAAACTCTCAGGAATACATAATAGTGTGCCTATTTTCAGATTTAAAAAGTAGCTTTTGGGAATGTAGATGACTCTCAGGGTTGCACTGGTAGTAAGTGATAGGGTTGGGAAGCACACAGAAGTGTGTCTGACTTAAACCTTAGACCTTTCTTATTTGTCTAATTTGCTGTGTTGGTGTGTCAATGCCCTAGGCCTGGAAACGCTAAACAACAAACCATGGCACATATTAAACCAAAATGAGAACTAGGTCATTAGCCTCTCTATGAATATCCACAATATCTATATCTTGGCTACTGATTCACAAAGATGTGTCTCTGAATTATTCATATAATTGCTTTAATTTTTATTCCCTATGGCAGATGTAAACAGGGTCAAAGTTTATACTTAGCTTATGTTAGATTGTTACAATATCCCATCTTATGCACTCAAATAGGTTTTGTTATTCAACATTCAATTCTTTATTCTGCGATTTCAAACTAGAGATTTCAATTAGGTCAGTATTTCACTAGTGACTAGTGATGGATATTTTTTTTTTCAAGGAAAAGGAGTCTTCTATTAGAATTGAGTGTTTTTGTCTGAAATCCATGCTTAAACAGTGGGTGTCTTGACACCTACTTACTTTTGTTAATTTTTTCCCTAATCAAGGATTAGACACTGCTACAATCCTTTATTATCTTATTTTATTCTTCATAAGCTGCATTTCATTTGATGTGGACTATTTTATCCTCATCTTTTCACCCAGGATTTATATAGTTTCAATAGTCTCCTATTGATTGCAGATTATACTGTATTGCACAATTTCTTACAATGTGTTCCTTGTCCAAGAATTTCTGATCGGCTTCAAGTTGTAGGAGAGATGTTATACCTACTCACTTTCTTGTCATTGAGCACAATCACCACATGGCATTTCTCTGTCCACCCTCCCCTGCTCCAGCCCATGTTCCCCATTGCTGATGTGCTCTGTCCAAGAAGCCACTTGAAGGAGCTTTAACCTTTTCATGGCCCACAGAGGCCTTGGAGGAAACACGATATCCATCAATGAACATTGGTGAGAACATAAGCAATTCAATACTTGTTAAACGTACGTAACATCTGAATCATATGAAAACTTTTTAGTGCTAACAGGCTGGTGGTCTTTGCCATAAAATGATGAAAGATTTTGAGTGAAAGATGAGATGGATCTTCTAATGCAAAATTGGGGGTAGATGCAAAGAGGAATGAATTATGAGAAGATAATACAATGTTGGAATGAGGAAATTATTTTGTTGTTGCTAATGGATGCATTGAGTATAATGTACTTGTGCTTCACCAGGCTGAAAATATCCATAACCTTTTTTCGGCAAGCACAGAGATACACTAACTTGATCTTGAAATTCTGCTAGTTGGACAAGTCCCTGCAATTCCCATATTGCTTTATGTTTGCAACGAACAGTTGAGACTAAAAGGGGAATTGGACATTGGAATAGAACAAAGAACCAAATGTCCTCTGGACCTCACTATTACACATACATAATTAGTCCCATTATACTCATTGAGGTTTACTCATCTTGCTTCATCTGCTCGCACCAGGCCTCCACCATTACCAGTCTCCTGGAAGAAGCTCCCATCCTACCCCAAGTTTCCTGGTAGCTCTGGACAAGTGTCCACAGATGCTTGTAAGCCAGGCACTCAGGCAGGATCACACATGGGGGCTCTAGAACCTCCTTGCCCACATTCTGTGCCCAGGAAGCCACCCGAGGGAGCCTCAGTACTGCCCAGTAGTGGTCATGGTGACAGTACCTACATCCATGCCATGTGCAGTCTACCCACATACTCCAGAGTCATGAGATTCCTGGCAGAAGTGGAGAACACGTCCCTTTCCCCTACATGGCACCGTTCACTCTCATTTAGTCTCTGAGATAATTTAGCTCTCTGCAAGAGGTTTATAAGGGCTACCATAAAGATAACCTCTTCAGGACAAAATACTCACCTCTCTCCCCTCTTAATCATGACTAGTCCCAGTGGCCAATTCCTACCTCTTCCTGTATCCCCCCTTTGTCTCTGACTGAATGAAGGATTTCTATAGGTGACTATAAAATAACCTGCAAACAAGTGTGCCCCTCCCACCTTCTACTCCTCTCTTCAACAATAAAATATCCCCATCCAATAGTTCCAAAGAAGATCACTGGCCAGTGACCTCTGTAAATACTGAAGCATAATTTGGGACTTTGGGACATCTTGTCCCAGATTAGTAAACTTGGGAAGATGTGTGGGATCACCTGGTCCGATGCATTCATTTAAGGATAGGAGGCTGAGATCTAACAGGTATGCCTAGTGTCTCAGAGCTACTTGGTTATTAAATCAATTCAAATTGTCTAAATCATCATCATAAACTCTCTACATGTAAAACAAGACTCCAGTGTCTCTTTACAGAGATGTGATAAACTGAACTCAATAGTCTTTAGTCATGTTCGTATTCTCTGAGCCCAACATGATACCTTAGCATATTGGGAGTGGAGGTCTCAAAATATACATCCTCTAAGCCAAAGAAAAGGTGCTCTAGATTTATTTCATTTCATATTTATCTAAAATACTTAACAAACCACAAGAAATCACATGATATATTAGTTATTATACTGCCATTTTATATATGACTAAGTTCTTTATGCCTTAGATAATTCACATTGTGATAGACATAATGCCAGTATTCCAGGGTACAATGAGTCTTCCTACGGTGTTTTGTGTCCAGGATTTCAAGGAAAATAAATTACCATCAGATCTAAGTTCTCAACAGAAAGGTTATTTTGTTTCACCTTTGTAGAAAACATTCCTTTGAGGTTTTCAAGACTTAAAAAGGAAGGCAGCTCTCTGTGAAAACCAATATTAGTTTACTCTCTTAAAGTTACACATGTGTGATTTCAAAAATGGGAGTCAATAAAGTAGTCATGAAACGTTTCATGAAACCTTCCTGCTATTTAATAATGCCTTTATTTCATGACAGTAATTTTAGTCAGTAGTCTCTAGCAGTCAGAATTAAGTTATACTGCTATTAGGGATTTTTAAAGGAGTCAACAATTTTTCTCCATATGTCAGAGAATATCCTTCATTCAGGAATTAATTAATTAATAATTAATTAGCTATATTCTGTCTCAGAAAGGTTATGTGTAATTGGTACATTTGGAAATGGATCTAGTCTCAAAACAGCACTAAAAGTAACCATGGTTAAATACGGAGTTCAGGGGAAATATAAAAGTTCACCAACAAGTTGAAAAAATACCATATGATTTCACTTATATGTGGAATCCAAAACCAAAATAAATGAACAAACAAAACTCATCGGTACAGAAACAAACTCATCGGTACAGAAAAAAAAAATGATGATTGCCAGAAAGGAGGGGGTTTGGGGAAATAGATGATAAAGGTCAAGGGATTAAGAAGTACAAAGTATAATAACAGTCACAGTGATGTAAAGTATAGTATAGGGAATATAGTCAGCAATATTGTAATAACTACATATGGTGCCAGATGGGTACTAGACTTATGAAGGTGATCACTTTGTAAGTTACATAAATGTCTAGTCACTATGTTGTATACCTGAACATAATATAATAGTGTATGTCAACAGTAAGTGAAAAGAAAAAAAGAAAAAATTAAGTCTTCTTTAAATGTTTTTTTGATCTATGATTCTTTTGCCAAGAAGTAGTTAAAAGAAAAATAAATACTTTTAAAAATCATTGTACTGTCAATGTTATTAAACAGAACTTTCATATTTAAATTGGGGAATTGGGGGACGGGAACAAACAAGTTGCTGTCCTTTTGTTCTTCAGTCTAGTTGTGGAGAACATTGCTTCACTGGCCCAAGTTGGCACCATCATTGTGTTCTACCTGGGTGAAGCAGATCAGTCTCCGGCTTCTGGACAGAAGCTCACAGCAGCGACTGGCTACACACACGGTAGCCCATGGCAACCCACTGTAGCAGGGGCTGCAGCCTACACTGTCGCCGGCAACTCATGGCAGCCCAGCTCCAGGTTGAACAGTTGTTTAGCATCTTAGCTGTAGAGGGCAGTGTCACTGGCCCTCATATGTGGGATCCGAACCGGGGCCCTCTGGTGTCCCAAGCCAGCTCTTAACCATCGCGCCACTCGGCCGGCCCTAGAGAATATTTTTTAAAGAACATTTCTTTCCAAGTATGAAATGAGTGAAAGAAAATAATTAAACATATAGTCCCTGTCTTCAGGTGAAAATAGACAGATTATTAAAAGAAATTAANGTGTGTGTGTGTGTGTGTGTGTGTGTGTGTGTGTGTGTGTGTGTGTATGTGTGTGTGTGTGTGTGTAAGAAGCCTAACAAAGGGATCAATAATCCTTCTGGAAGTCTATACCAGTAACACAGTTTAGGCAAGTGTTGGCCTAGATGAGCATTTCTTAACCTTTTTTGGATAATAAACCCTTGGAGAACCTAATGAAAATAATGAATGTTCTCTGCAGAAATAAATAAAAGAATAGACATACAAACAAGCACACATAATTTTTTTTATAATTTCAGGTGACTCACTGACCCCAGAAAAATACATGGACTGATGATTGGAACGCCTCAGGATAACCTCAGAGTGTATTATTTTCAAATCCCTAAGGCCATTGTAGGCACTCAAAAATTGTGGCTGAATTAAAAATTATTTTTTTGAAAAAGAATAAGAAGTCACAACTGTATGAAGAGCAATTAAATCCATTTTTAAAAACTGCCCTTATTCACAGGATATTTACAACATAATCACTTTAGAACTCTTCCATTTATAAGACTTTATCTTATAAATAAGCAGGTGAGGGATTTATGCTGCCAAAAATTTTTTTTAAAAGATCAAATATTGCCCATGCTTTTTTAAAAGTTCGGTTGAAGGAGAAAAGTTATTGTTGGAATGGTAATTATAACTAGTAATAACTTAAAAGAGCTGGCTGCATGAGAGAAAGCTGAGTATAATAAAAGCTGGACATGTATTTGGGAGTGTAAGAAAAACTACAAAACAAAAAGGACTCAAAGATATAGGAAATGGGCTTATAGGTAGAAGGGGACACAATTTTGACAAGGAGCCCTGATTAATATACTTAGATTTAAGTTCTCTTTAAATGTAAGAGGAGACAGATCTAGATTAGCTGGAGTGGAAAGTGTACTGATATTACAGGAGGCCAGGGTCAAGTCCAAATCTATCACTTTGGCTGTACAAGACTTTAGGTAAGTCACCTAAGAGCATTGGGTCTGGAATCTATCCATTACTTGCGAAATAAGGCAGCTCATTAACTGAGCTTGAAAGTCTTTGGTATTATTAGAAAATTTAACATCCTTTAATACATCTCTACTTGCTGAATCTCAAAAAGAGGCTCAAACTACACCTCACCACTTTCAAATTTTTCTTGATCAAAGTTTTCTGACTGATTTTAGGCATATGTTTTAAAAAATAAGAGTAATTAATTCAAGTAAAGCACAAATAATTGAGTCTAAATTGAAATGCTGTTTACTAGAATAAAAACTTTGTTGACTTTGTTTAAGAAAGAAAATAAAGTGAAAAACAAATAACTATAGTAAGCTTGCAAGGGGGTAGAACTTTAATTTTGTTTGTTAGTTTTGTCAAAATGTACCATTTAAAAGTTGAGAAGCCTATGTTTGGTCCAAGTATAAATATCAAAGATATATTTGGAACAGAAATTTGCTCTGATAAGAACAATGTGCATAGTGTCTTTTAGTTATATCACGACCCAATGTTCAGTAGGTCAGGGGTCATTTGCGGAGGTTATTAGGCAGTTGGGCTCTCAGGACCCCTAGGCAGGCTCTTAAGCCCATTATTGAGTAGTTAATGAGAGCTGAGCTTCAGACCTTCTAAACTACTAACTTATTCATTCTAGAGTCTCTCCCAAGATGCTCCTGGGGTGCTGAATGTTTTATCCTTGGAAGTGGCTATTTGTGTGGAGAAAAACACTTCTCTAAAGGCTGAGGGAGTAAACCCCACGGTAAATCTCCTGGATTTTGGAATTAATATAGGTGAGGGATTGAGGGAGGTATAATCAAATTTCCTGCCAATGCCAACAGGGGAAAAGTGTTCAAGTGGGCAACATGGCTATAACAGCTGGGGATCAGAAGGCAACAGCTTTCAAGGAAAAAAAAATGCAAGGCTTTAAAAGGCTTATTGTCTTATTTCCTGGCTATAGTAAGTACTATACCTTTAATTTTTTTTCCTGGGTATTAATTTGAAATGGTATATTCATTGAAGATTTTATGTATTTTTCCCATTTACTACTAAGAAGAAAAGATAACAAATTGGCTGAATTAACATTTTGAATACATAGTACTACTTAGCACTGTGCTTAAGGAGTCTAACCACCCTATGTATACAGACAAACAACCAAAAATTACACTATGGCAAGTGATAAATGATAGAGGATACTCCAGTACCCAAAATGCAAAGCAGCACTCAGTTGGTTTGGGGTCAAGATGGTGATCAGGGCAACATTACTGGAGAAGATGACACAAAGCATGGGTATTTACGCATGGGACTAACAAAGGTTGAGACTAGAGAAATGGACGGGGTAGGCAGGATGGGAAATAAACATAGTTCAGTGTTAGTGGGAAAGAGGAAGGTTTGAATGAAATTCTAGATGACTGGCAAAGGAGTGTCCATAGAGTCAGCACCTGATCATAAAAGCCATGGTTACAAAGCTAAGGAGGCTGAACCTCCTCTAGATATAATAGATGTTAGCTACAACAATTATTATAGAAGCAAAATACAGCCTTAGAAGTTAAAAGTAGATACAAGGTAGTAAAAATATGAGAGTGTAAGGAGGTAGTGGGCAAGGGTGGTCAACTCATGTTTAGCAAATGCTTCCTAAAGAAAATGAGATTACCATTTTCCTGTTATCTGCTAAACTAAATTCTTAAAAAAGGCAGAAAAATAAGGAGACAGATTGTATTCCCTGTCCGTATATCACATGATCCCAAGTTCATTTCTGATTAGGATACAGAATAAAACCACAATATACAGGCTCTCAACTAAATACCATCCTCTATTATTCTGTACTTAACTCCCAGAAATAGAGGCATATGAAGAAAAAATGGTGATAAATACCAATTTATGTTTTAAAACAGTAAATTCTAAGGCACATTTTAAAGTTGATTCAATCCACTCTCCTATATCTTATGAAACTTCATCTACTGCACTCTCAGGTACAAAACAATGATATTAAGGAAATATAGGGATGTAATCATCAGAGACTACTTCATTCATTACATTCCACATACCATGCTCTAGTTAAAAATGAATTAGACTAATAATTTTTAATCTAATTTCAACAGCAAAGATTAAATTAGTAACTTTCCATTAACCACAGCTTCAAAATTTAATAATGAATGCCCTCTTTTCATGCATCTTGGTTAATCAAGAGGCAGGAAGATTGATTTCTCTTGGGAAAATGATATGCTATTGTTCAATGTATTTACTAATAAAAAATTATATTCAAAAACTTCATGCATCAAATTTAATTACTAAGCAGATGACTCCATATAAAAATGTGTAAAGTAGTATGAAACGTGAGGGTCTAGGCTGAAGTTTTACCATTATCATTTTCCAAAGAATGCAAAGGGTATAATACCCAGAGCTATAGCATTTCCCTGATTGTTGGTGTCACTCTTCTTTTTCTTTTTTTTTAAGATTTTTATTGGGGAATTAGGGGATGGGAACAGCACTGGGGAATTGGGGGAAGGGGAACAGACAAGGTGCTGTCCTTTTGTTCTTCAGTCTAGTTGCTTCACTGGTCCAAGTTGGCACAATCATTGCTTTCTTCCTGGGCGAGGCAGATCAGTCACCAGCTTCTGGAAGGCTGCTCACAGCGGCTGCTGGCTGCTCACACTGGCTGCTGGCTACACACGGTAGCCCATGGCAACCCACTGCAGCAGGGGCTGCAGCCCACGCCGTCACCGGTGACTCACGGCAGCCCAGCTCCAGGTTGAGCTGTTGTTCAGCATCTTAGCTGTAGAGGGCAGTGTCACTGGCCCTTGTATGTGGGATCCGAACCAGGCCCCTCTGGCATCCCAGGCCAGCTCTTAAACACCGTGCCACTCGGCCACCTCAAGGTGTCACTCTCTTAAACCACATTCTGGTCACAATAAAAAATGAAAAAATAAAAATTAAAAAAAAAGAAAGAAAGCAGGAGCTGAGGATACCACATATTCATTATTTTACTATTGTCTGTCTTTTAGATTTCAGATTTTAAAGGTTGTGACTATCTTGCCTCATATGTGTGTGGCTTTGTTTCTCTCTGATCCACAAACCAAAGGTAAAATTGGGCCCATGAGCTGACCTTTACTACAAGCCATTCTTTTATTTGAAGATGATAATGGATTTTCCTTATGGTGGAAGTTGTGAGCCATGAGTGCCCTCACTTATCTCACAGTTCAAGTGTGTGAAGTGGTGATAGCAGAGGAAAAAGGAGGAAGCAGCTCTTAGGACAACAGAAGACAGGCATAGCTACATCATGGTTCATTAGCCTCAGAATGTTCTCTGATTACATATAATAAAGTTAACATCTTGCTGATATTTAACCTGCATCTTTGTGGCCAAAATAATAAGATCCATTCTTCAAGCTGTGAGAGAAAGCAATTGTTAAAACTATAAAGAAAAAGCTTCAGTAAATTTGGCTCCTAAATTTCTATAAATCTCTTTCCAGAAATCAAGGACAATTTGAAGAATACTATGGATAATATGTGACAATGAAGAACTGTGTTTAAAAATATCTTCCTTAGCTTATTTAGCCATAGTACTTGAAAGTATACCATTCCTAAGTGCTAATTTCTTATGTTTTCTATTTACTGCTATTTTATGTAAGATATTATACTTGGAGCTTTAGATATATCATTTAATTTAATCATGGCAAGATTCCCAAAAAGTAGACATTGTTACACATTTTTAGAGAGGAGGAAGCAGGAATAAATGGGCTCCCATGACTATATAAGTATTTCTGCTTTCAAATCTCAAGCTCTTTGCATTAAGCCAATCTACCTCCTCTTTATTTAGCTTGAATTAGGAATTATTATTTTGCAAGGCAAATTGTCCTGGGAAGATGACAATATTTTGCTTACCAGGCCCTTACTCATTTATTCTTTAGTGTGACTTATTTCAATTTAGATGATTTCATCCCTAGAGTTGGTTTGGTTGATGCAAGAGGTGGGGAAGTTGATAAATTAGAGATAGTAAGAAGCTCCTAGCAAGCACATAGACATGATGGCTATTTGGTGGATAGGGACATGGAACCCTGGAAAATAGGTGTAAGATGGAAAGAAAAGAAATTTTGAAAAATTAAATTCATCATTTTGCTATTAGCCAGCTCTGCTTAACTAGGGTTGGAAACTGTTCTGAAATTTGGTAAATGAAGTCTCATCTCCCTACTGTTGCAGTACTAGCTATGTATTTGTATCATAAAGTAGCAGAAAAGGAGTGCAGGGTTAAATGCAAAACTGTAAAGGATGGGGTACAGTTGAAAATAGAGCTAATCAAGAAATTGCTCTTGTCTTCCTTATTGAAATGCAAAAATTAGTTCAGACCAAGACCAGATTAGAAGTAGTACTCTTAAAAAAAAAAAGCTTTAGATTTTGCAAAGATCAAACAGCACTGATTGCTTAATAAAATCAGGTAATAATCACAGTGTATAGAATACCAAAAACAATCTAGAAATTGATGGAATTATATACTAATCTGCTAGAAACCACTTAATTTATTTTCTTTAAGAAATTTCTCCCAACTTGTCACTTTTAAATGGTTTACCTTTCTTTCAGTTGACATTGAAAGTAGGAAAGGCAAAGACTTTTAAAAAGGAACTGAAATAGAATTTCAACCATTGTAGCATGAAACAGGTCTCGGCTCTAACATGTGGCCAATATAGCAAGCTGGCTTCCACCTGCCTGGAGTGAAGATGCTTGTCAATAGCTAAGCCTTTGGGCCAACACTTCATGCATCTTGCATCCACGTGATGGCAAAATAATAGTCCATTCTAATTAAAAATGATGAGAGTAGGGGAGTAAAAGCCAGCAGTTAAATACATTGCATAGCATCATGTGAATAGAACTGACTTGACTTTATATATTTCCTTTAGTTCCTAGCTGTTACATAAACCCAGATTAATGGAAAAAGCCAAAAATTGTAATAGTACTAACAAAAACGTTTTCTACACCTATAATTCCTGATAGCCTGTTCCAGTAGTTATTCTGAAAAACAGATGAATCTTTTTTCTCCTCCATATTCACCCTTCTCTCTTTTTTTTTCACTTTAGATCTGGTTAAGAGGCGAAAATATCACTATGGCTTGTGTGTGCATGTATGGGCCAACTATGCATGCATGTGTTCGTGAGTGTGAGAGTGTGAGAGAGTGAGTGCGTGTGTGTGTGTGTGTGTGTGTGTGTGTGTGTGTGTGTGTGTTTCCTTCAAGAGATCAACTGAAAAGCTTCCTGTTTGTTTAGTTACAAGGTCCTAACTTTATTATGCAGTGTTATTATGCACATAGTAAGTACTCAACTTGAGACCAGCCGATGGCTGGAGAATCCATCCTTGAAATAATCTGGGGCAATTTGTCTCTAACTTGAAAATACAGTATCATACACAGGCTCCACTCATTGAAGCATTATTTACAAGAGCCAATATATGGAAACAAACTAAAGACAAAGAGATTAAGAAAATAATAGATAAGCATGATATTGGGGGTGGGAGGGCAATAGATGGGGGAAAGGGGGTTGTTACTTTGTGAGGGTGAAAAGGGTAACTATTGCATTGTTCTGTACACCTGAAACTAACAATAAAAAAAATGTGACATATACATACAATGGAATATTATTCAGCCTTAAAAAAGAAGAAAATCCACTGTATGCAACAACATGGATGAACCCTGAGAACTTTATGCTAAGTGAAATAACCCAGTCACAGAAGGACACACCCTGCATGGTTCCGCTTGTATCAGGTAACTATTGTAAAACAGTAAAACTCAAGACAAGCAGAGAATAGAATGATCACTGCTGGTGACTGGAGGGAGGGAGTTGCTATTCATCCCACAGGCGTAATAAACCTTCAGTTACACAAGATGAGCAAGTCCTAGAAACCTGCTGTACAACACGCTGCCTTTAGTTAACAGATCTGTGCACTACACCTAACATTTTATTGAGGGTAGATCTCCTGTTAAGTGTTCTTACCACAATAAAAAAAGGGAGTCAACTGAATAATTTTGTTAACTGTCACTAGTCTATGGATCGCAAATCAGATTTAAAATAAACCATTTAAGAAAATACTTCTTATTAGTGTGAATTATAAACACAAATGTAAATAAAAGTTGAACTATATCCTGTGTTTACATACAAAGGATTTATTTGGATAATCCAGAATACACTTAAATTTGTTATTTTTATGAGCATTATCTTTGTAATTAAAATGCAATCATAAATACACACAGGTATAGTTCTTCTGAACCACTTATGGGCTGTCTGGGCTACATCATTAGCCCCTGGGGATCCTCAGATCTCAGATGGATAAGCTTTCAGATTCAGAAGATTAGCACACTTATCACTTTCTTAATGGCTCTGTTAGAATCTTCAGAGGGACAAAAAAGTTTAAAAAAATAAATAAAAAAGCTCCAGCACCATATTGAAATCTTTAAATTAACCTACTTGCTAACATTATTAGGAATATATTTTAAAATATAGTCTTGTGTATTTAATCTGTGAATTATCATCATAATTAAAATGTACAATTTAAATCGTATATCTAGCAAAAAATAAAGCTCTGATAAGTCACTGTCCTGTCAATGACCCACAGTAACTTGATCTTAGTTGTTAATTAATGAATATCTTTTGAATATGAGTGGCCACATGCTAATAGCTAGAAAATACGTGGTAGCTGTACTCACTTTATGTACTCACTTCACTCTGATCTTGTGATCTGTTCAATCTATTTGTACTACTCCTTGGTAGAACTCAAATTAGCGTTGATTTTTCTGATGGATTTTTCTAATGAATACCTATTGTTCTTTAGTTACTCAAGTGTTTTCTCTATGTGATACCACACAGAAAAAAAAAAGAATATTCCACGAACTTCATTATGATGTGCTCTACATCAAATGGTGTGCACATAACAATGGGAAAAGGAGACAAGGGAAGCAGAGGATTTCTTTTCAAACTAGGAGTGGTTTAAGATGTCATCAGGGATTTCAGACTGGGAAAATATAAAACAGTCCATACTGAGGATGTATCTATGATATGTATATGTGTGTGTGTATGAGTGTGTGTGTGTGTGTGTGCACATGTGTACACATCAGGAATAATCCCCTGTGTTTCAATTAAGGACTTCCTTTTTTTTTTTTTCTCCACAGCTTTATTAAGGTATAATTAGTATACAATAAAAGCTGCACGTCTGATGTATTTATAATTTGATGAGTTTCACATATGCATGCTATGAGTTTGGCATGTGCTTATCAACCCATGATATCATTACCAAAATCAAGATAATAAACATATATGAGGTCTGACAATTACGTTAGCGAACTCATCCTAGAAAAAGTGCTACATACCTTCTTGCTGAATATCACTATGGTCACCTTCTAAGTTCTCCCCTTGGGAAGCTATGCACCTATGCAATTTCCTAGTCCTTCAAAGCAATTTTGGAACTCTTTTTCTGGAATGGCCATCAGATCTGTCGTCATATTACCCTTGATGTCCTGAATGCCATCAAAATGTCTTCCTTTCAATATTTCCTTTATCTTTGGGTTAAGAAAGAAGTCATTGGGGGCCAGATCAGGTAAGTAGGGAAGGTGTTCCAATACAGTTATTTGTTTACTGACTAAAAACTCCCTCACAGACAGTGCTGTGTGAGCTAGTGTATGGTTGTGATGCAAGAGTCATGAATTGTTGGAGAAAAGTTTAGGTCATCTAACTTTTTCACACAGCCTTTTCAGGACTTCTAAATAGTAAACTTGGTTAATTGTTTGTCCAGTTGATAAAAATTCATAATGAATAATCCTTCTGATATAAAAAAAAGGATAGGAACAGTGTTGCAACAAGTTCGCGAACTTAATTGTCAGACCTCGTATGTAATAATGTGTGACAATGATTACTAAAATTACGTAGGTTTCAAGTGTACAATTCTATAATACATCATATACATATCACATTGTGTGCTCATCATCCAGAGTCAGTTCTTCTTCCATCACCATATATTTGATCTCCTTTACCCTCATCTACCACCCTTCTCCCCCCTACTCTCTGGTAACCACTAAACTGTTGTCTGTGTCTATGAGTCTTTGTTTCTTTGTTTGTCTTGTTCCTTTGTTGTTTTCAGTTTTATATCCCACATACTGAGTGAAGTCATATGATTCTTGACTTTTCTAAAAGTAATCTGACAGAATTTATTATCCATATTAATTCAATCTAGAAAATGTCTACTTAATAATCTTATATAATTTCAGGACAAAATCTTAAGGCTGTCATAGATGTAAAACAAAAACATAAAAAAACCCAGTATTTCTCTATGATCTGCAAAAGTCAGGGCATGAAAAGTGTCTCCGTGTTTTGAGAGGTAACTAAGACTTATACATATAGTGATTCTGGGAGGAATTTTTTCCAAATTTGAACTTGAGTTTTAAAGCTTTACAAAGTTCTATCTGTAAAAATCTAGGGACTTCCCATTGTCCTTCACATGGTTAAAATCAATCCTGTTAATTTATTAATGTACTTAAATGTAGCCTCTTGTGAACACTAATGAAAATCTCTATCTGAATTATAATTAATTGGAAAGTTCTTGAGAATTTCAATTTAGCTTAATCAAAAGTGAAATTTTTCATCTTTTCTCATGAAAGATAGAACTTCAGAGTAATTGCTCAGTATGTAGAACACGCTACATGTAAATTTAATAAAATATCTAATACTTACAGCTAAGAATTTTATTATTGAATTGCGGAATTTGATGAGACCTCCATAAGCACTATGGTAAAGGTCTTGTGTTGATATTTTAAGTTAGCATAATGTACTATAAATCAATATGAGTTTCTGAAGACTCTCTAAGATAACATGGGCACAAAGTTTTTATAAATATTAAGATGATAGCTAAGATTTTAAATTACTGATGAAAGAATATTCCTTTGTAGAATCATAAATACTAGTCTAAGACTATACTCTTATCCCAAATGTTAAAGAACATTCCAAAAATATTTAAAAAGTTATGTCTAAGACCTTAACATTGAATGTATATCTAAATACATATGAACAAAGACTCCAAAATGACTTTAGAAATACACATGAAAAATAGATGATATCACTCAAGCACATTGAGGGCACTGGCCTTTCTGAAAAGAGTTTCTTTCTTAGAGTCACTGAAAAAGAATACCCGATTCTAGAGAGACTTATACTTGGACAGAATTATAAAGAGCTAAGAGAAAAAGAGAGTAGAAATAGGATATAAGCCCTTAGAATGATTTACTAACATTAGCAATATAGCTATCATTTAATAATGATTAATGTAGTCATAGACTATGGTAACTGATTTTTGTGTATTATTTTTTCATATGCTAATTCCATAATGTAAATATTACTATCACCATTTTTCATGAGGATGTTGAGATTCTGAGAGTTTAATCTTGCTCAAGATCAAACAATAAATAAAAGCCTACAAATTTTAAGACATGTTTACTAGACTACAATGCCTAGGCCTTTCTTACTGTGACCTAAGACATTAATGGGAAGGCTCACTATTTAGATAAAAAGACAGACCAAGAAGGACAATTAACTATTTTAAAAACTTCCCTGTCACCTAAGGTGTCTGTGTTATGGTTCATAGTTATGGACTATACAAACCTTACAGGGAGAAACAAAGGAACACTTCTTGTGAGATACCTGGCATTCCTAAGGATCCTGGTCAAGTACAGTTGACTGTGTGGTCTCTATTTTGGGAGGCTGGGGAAAAAGAGTTCCCCTGGCAAAGCTTTAAAAAAAAAAAAAGTAGAGAAAAGGCCGATCCAAGGGCATAGACTTCAAAAAGTAAAACCTGAAACCATTCCATTTTTTTTTCTCCAGGTCTGATGACTTAAATGAGAACTGGAATAAATAGAAAAGAATCCAGGGGAAAAGGCTGATTAATGGCCTTTTAGGAAAAGTTTTAGGAAAAATAAATTTTAGGAAAGCTTTAAAGCTTCCAAGAAACATAAGATTAAGGAGCAACTTAAGAGCAGTATTTACAGAGAGGAATTATAAATGGCATGGTAAAAATATGTACCAACACATTGAACTTAAATGTCAGTATGAAGGATTTTGGTTATGAATGAAAATAGCTTTCAGAAAGTGAAGAGCAATAAGAATTGCAATGTCTTGGCAAAATGAGTTAAGTAGTATTCTTTAAAAAAAAAACCCTCTAAAGTTGTTCTATAATGGATTTATTACAACTAACTAAGAAATCTAAGAGGACAATTCAGTTTCATTTCTTTTCTGTCTTCCCTTCCCCATCTCGCTGATGTTCTACACTCATCCTTCCACTTTTAAGGTCGTAATTTTCAAAGTATGGCTTGTGGATACTTAGAAAGTCTTTGAGACATGTCCAGAGGGTCTAATAGTTATTAAAAACTATTTTAATAACAATAATAATACAGATGTTACTGGCTTTTTTTTTAACTCATGGCATTTATAATGATGATTCAAAAGCAATGGTGGGTAAAAATGCTGGCACCTAAAATGAATCAAGGAGTGGTACATTATTGTATTAGTAGTCATTGTATTCTTCACCACTATGCGCTTGATTCCCCCTTTTATACTATTCTGCATGACTAATTTCGAAATGTGCATAAAGCACTTCTACTACATACTGAAGTTTGATGGTTCTCTCAACAAAAGGCAATTGTGCGATTGAGTTGCAAGCTGAACTAGCTTCTTTGATTATGCAACAATACTTTTACTTAAAAAGAACATTTTACAGACAAACTATGGTTATACAGACTTGAATATTTAGCAGATAATTTCTCAAAAGATTAGTGAGCCTGTCACTTAAAAAAACGACAATATTCAAGTTGTCAAGCAAAAATTAAAATTGTAAAACCTTGAATTTGCCAGAAGCTTGGGAGCTCCCCCACACTTAAAGACTTTTCTGATAAGATCAGTGTTGCTATTAATGAATATGATTTTTTTGTATTATGTATTGGCCTATATCAACATTTTAGCATAAATCAATCAACTAGTATTTCCAAGTGACCAATGCATGAAATTATAAAATAATGTATGGATTACAGAAGTATTCCAGGTGTCAGGTAGCCAGTGGATTTTAATGTAACTGAGTATGAAAAGTGGATTAGCATTTCAGATTCTACACTGAAACTAACCTTGAAAGACCACCACTTGTCAGTTTTGGTATAGTTTCAAAGACTGTCTAATTTATCTAAAAAGATCCATTAAAATACTCCTCTTTTTTCTACCACGTTGTGTAAGACTAGAATTTCTTCATACACTTCACTAAAATAACTCAACTATCTTCCATGATGCCAGATATCAAAGAAATTTGCAAAAATTTAAAACAATGCCACTTTTAAAACTATTTTTTATTTTGCAACGAAGTTAATTTTATAAAAATTATTAACATTATCATGGAAAGGATTTAGATCTAATCACATATTTTAAAAATGAATATATATTTTTTAATTTCTCACTTTAAATTTTCAGTAGAGTAACCATAGATAGATATACCTATATATACAAAAGCTTTTTGTGAGCCTTATTAATTTTTAAGAGATAGAGGACTCTGAAAACCAGAAAATTTCATAATACTGTTGTAAGGGCACTCTCCTAAAAGGCTTTTAGATGAAACTCTCCTAAATTCTTTCCCATTTAAAGTAAAATAATTTCTTAAGTGTTCCACAAATCTCACACTCTGGCATTAAGACAAGCAATTAATATCCATGAATACCTACCCTGTACCATAAACAAGGCATTACAGTATAGACAAGGGAAAGAAAACTAAACCAAGGGCTTCAAACTTAAACACCTGCAGATTCTAGGCATATGACACATTTAAGTAAAATAAACTCCATTTAAGAATTAAGCCCTTTTGATTATGAGAAAATATTATGAAGAATTATATGCCAATACATTGGACAATCTGGAAGAAATGGATAAATTCCTAGAAACATACAATCTTCCAAGGCTGAATCAAGAAGAAACAAGAAATTTGAATCAACTGGTTGCTACTAGTGAAATTGAATGTTAATCAAAAAACTAACAAACAAAAGTCCTGGACCAGATGGCTTCACAGGTGAGTTTTACCAAACATTCAAAGAATAATTAACACCTACCCTATTTAAACTCCAAAAAATTCAAGAGGAGGGAAATCTCCCAAGCTCATTCTACAGGGCCACCATTACCCTCATCCCAAAGTGAGACAAAAACATTACAAAAAAAGAGAACATTATAGGTCAATATCTTTAATGAACATAGACGCAAAAATCCTCAACAAAATATTAGCAAATCAAATTCAGCAATATATTAAATACCAATACCAATGACATTTTTCATATAAGTAGGACAAATAATCTAAAATTCATGTGGCATCACAGAAGTCCCCAAATAGCCACAGTAATCTTAAGAAAGAACAAAACTGGAGGTATCATGCTCCCTGATATCAAACTATACTACAAGTCTATAGTAATCAAAACAGCATGTCATTTGCATAAAAACAGACAGATGGATAAAAGAAACAGAATAGAGAGCTCAGAAATAAACCCACACCTATATAGTTACTTAATCTATGACAAAGAATGCAAGAACAAACAATGGGGTAAAGACAGTCTATTCAATAAGTGGTGTTGGAAAAACTGGACATGTACATGCAAAAAAGTGAAACTGGACCACCTTTTTACACCATATTCAAGAATAAACTCAAAATGGATTCAATACTTAAATGTAAGACCCCCAAATCATAAAACTCCTAGAGAAAAACATACCGTATTTGCCGGCGTATAAGACGACTGGGCGTATAAGACGACCCCCTAACATTTCCACTCAAAATACAGAGTTTGTTATATACTCTCCGTATAAGACTACCCCCTCTTCCGCACACCTTCCACACACCAAATAAAAGGTAAAACAATATCAGATTTGATTTCAACATTTATATTTATATTCAAATGCTTATGACATGCAGGAAAACTGTCACAAGGCTGTATGTAATCAAACATATACATAAATCGCGATTCGCGATTTTGCGCTATCATACTGGGTGTATGGTCGGCTGTGTGCGATTTTGCGAGTGTGGTAAAATCGCATAACAGCAAAATCGCATAACAGCCGAGCATACACCCAGCAGCGCTGCTGATGCCTGAACGGTATGTGGAATGAAGTGGGCAGGCATCAGGAGGCCACTATGGCACGGGGCAAGCACTATGGGCAGTCTATCTGAAGTGTACCTGGCGTATAAGACGACCCCCCACTTGGAGGCATATTTTTCAGGGCCAAGAAATCGTCTTATACGCCGGCAAATATGGTAGTCAGTTAACTCTCTGACACTGCTTTTAGTGATATTTTTTTCTGATTTATTTCCTCAGGCAAGGGAAACAAAAGAAAAAAATAAACAATGGGACTATAGCAAACTAAAAAGTTTTTGCACAGCAAAGGAAACAATCAACAAAAGAAAAAGAAAGCCTACTGAATAGGAGAAGATATTCACCAAAGATACATCTGATAAAAGGTTAATATCCAAAATTTATAAAGAACTCATATAACTGAACACCAAAAATACGAACAATTCAATTAAAAAATGGGGGGAGTGCCAAATAGACATTTCTTCAAAGAGGACATACAGATAGCCAATAGACATATGAAAAGATGTATATCACTAATGATCAGAGAAATGCAAATTAAAATCACCATGATTTTAATTTAAAATCACTTGTCAGTATGGCTATCATCAATAAGTCAACAAACAACAGATGTTGGTGAGGATTCAAGAAAAGGGAACCTTATGCACTGTTTGGTGTGATTGTATATTGGTGCAAAAACTATGGAAAACAGTATAGAGGTTCCTCAAAAAATTAAAAATAGATCTACCATATGATCCAGCAATTCCACTTCTGAGTATTTATCTGTAGAAATCCAAAACACTGATTAAAAAAGATATGTGAACCTCTATGTTCATTGAAACATTGTTTACAATAGTCAAGATATTCAGGCAACCTAAGTATCCATTGATAAGACAACTGGATAAAGAAGAGGTGGTACATATATACAATGGAATTTTACTCGGCCATGAAAAATGATATTTACCATTTGCGAAAACATGGATGGACCTAGAGGGTATTATGCTAAGTGACATAAATCAGAATGAGAAACAAATAACATATGATTTCACTTTTATGTGGAATCTAAACAAAATAAATGGAAAAACAAAACAGAAACAGACTCATAAATACAAAGAACCAACTGATGGTTCCAGAGGGGAGGGGTTTTGGGGATGTGGGTGAAAAAGGTGAAGGGACTAAGAAATAAAATTGGTAGTTACAAAATAGCCACAAAAATGTAAAGTACAGCATAGAGAATATAGTTAATAATACTGCAACAACTATGTAAAGTGCCAGGTGGGTACTAGACTAATCGGGGGATCACTGCATATGAGTAAATTATGTAAAAGTGTAACCACAATGCTATACTCCTGAAACTGATATAAAATATTATTGAATGTCAACTGTAACTGAAAAAAATAACTAATTAAAAAAATTAAGCCCTTTATATTTATTTGAAACTCCCCACATTATTTTTCTATCATTCATGTTATCATTTTTAATAGACTTAAATTCTAAGAATAATGCATTAATCTTAAAGCTACCATAAGAAAGTGATAGCACAAGTCTCAATATAAATGGCCCCTGGGAGCGCTGCCTTCTGTCTCCCTCTACCCCCAGCACAGAGCAACCCTCTCTGGCCCTCCTTCAGCTGTACCTCTTCCTTATGGGCGAAGAACCTGCAGTCAATGAAATATGCCCACTGGCAGCATGCTGACTCCTTCTAAAGTCTATTAGACTACATCTACAAAGCCTGGACCCCAGAATCTCTGCCAAATGAGTTTGAGCTGCCTTCATGAATTGTGTGAGCCTATTCCCTAGATCTGTCCTCCTGAGAGAAGGGATTGCACCCTCCCCCACTCCCCTCCCAACACCAGCCCCACGTGAAAACCCTAGAACTGAAGAGTGAGCATGGGGTGTCTGCCTTCAGTGAACAGAGCTTGTAAGAGTAGATTAGGGTATCCAGGACAGGGAAGGGGCTGGAAGAAAAGGAGCACAGAGCACAGGCTGGAGACTGGCTCTCCCTGTGGTGCCACATTCCACCCCAGAACTCTGAGAATCCCGCATTTGAACTTAGCTTTCTGGGTTGTTATAAAGGTATATTTGTTAAGGTAGGAAGATAAAACACAATGTATATAATAGTTTGTTGCCTTTACTTATACTTAATTATTGAAACATAGAAAATGTGGGTATTTATGTGTATTCTCACCCCAGTTCACAAATATTAAAGGATGAACCTGGCTATTGATGCTTGGGATAGGTGTCGGAGAGGGCTGTGGGGAGTAGGAAGGAAGACGGCCATTATACTGGTATTCTCAGAGTCCATCTCAAACCTGCCAGACATTCTGATATTAGAATCCAAAATTTAATGCAAAAATTCCTATTTTTAAAAACTTGATCAAAACTAATGAAAAATAAATAAAATTAACAACTGGTAGCAAACACAGAACCAACAAAATAATGCACTTTTCAGTCTAGCTCTTGCCAACAGACCACTAGATTATAATACCGACTTGAAAACAGTTTGTGATATGCTCGTGTTTCCAAAGAACTTCTCCCAGAATCTTCACTAGCATCATGATTAATAATGATGTTAATAATAATAGCTATTATTTATGGAATGCCTAACACACTCCAGAGATTATATTAGGACCATTGAACACATTATCTCAATAGCATTCATGCTTTCAAATGTTCTTTTCATCTATGGGAAAGTTTTGGAGCTCAACCATCCATTTTCACTTAGGCAGTCCTTTTTATATTAATTCTTATCAAGAAATTTGTTTATGCTTTTGCATGATGACTTGACTGTGACAAGTATAAAGTATGTGCACGTAGGTTAGAACAATTTACCTGGTCTGTAGAGGAATTAAACCTTAGTACAAGATGTAATTAAGTGAGTTAATCTGCTTTCAATATTGATTCCAGGGCTGTAATTCACTATCAGGTTCTGGGAAAGTGAAACTTGAACCCTTCTGAGTAATATAGGCATTGGGCATGAAACTCTTCTGCTTCTCTGCCAATAAAGTGTCATCTCTTGATTATGACTCCTTTAATAGCCTTTCCATAACTCCTTGAAATGGTATTCTAGATGGTCTATAAAGTAGTTAATCAGAATAAATTAAAATTTGTACTTAGCATTAAAATGTAAATTAATTGTATGTTTTCTCCCAAATCTAACCATTTTAAACATCTGGTATGTATATATACGTTAGTGCTTCATTCACTCTAATGGCGATAATTTTAGCAAGTTGTTAAAACTACTTTTCATTTCTTCATAACAATCCAGGGATGCAGCTAATGTGTCAGCATTGAAGCATCTCTTACAAACTCATTAGAGGAACGACCGGTCCTCTTTGGTTCATTATAAAGTAAAATAGAGCAGAACGTTATCATCTGCCCATTGCCAACCAGACAATGAAATCACTGGCCTTACTGTGAAAAATTTTTTTTAAGTTTTTAAGAATCATGGGCATTAAATACAGATAATTAATCTTTTCACTGCCATGTTTTATACTTTTGGATATCAATTTTCACCACCTGTGATAGTTTCCTTTGTAACATCTGCTAGAGTAGAAAAGATGCATAGCGATTGTATTTAAGCATAGAAATACTTTTTTTTCCATGATTCAGGCCAACAGAATTATGGGAAATTCATGACTTACAAATGATATAAATTATATAAAGAATGAAAATGGCCATAACTTACTTTTAATTAAGTAATAAGCTGGAGCAGATTTTTCAGTAGTTTTGAATAATGTGCATTTCAAATGACAGGAGATAATTCATGCAAAGAGGATCATATATTGAGTTCAAGATGTTCGTATTTCATTTTTCTATTCTAAAGCACTTTCTATTCAGTTTCTTCCTCTTAATTCTTTGCCATCCCTATTTGGCATTAAATAACTAATGTAACCAATCATTTCCCCATAATTATTCAGTATTTTGCTCAATTATATTCTGGTTTGCTTATCTAGATATAGAGGACATCAATTCTAATGTTTACAATTCCATGGGGGAGGGGAAAATAGAATCCAGATAGGTCCATATAGGTTTATATTCAAGTCACCAAATGTTCCATTTATATGGATTCTTTTCCCTGAAATGTACTGAATTTGTCATGTGTTTCAGCTTCTAATAGGCATGGCTTCAGTCACTATAGAAAAATCACCATTTTAAAAAAACTAGACAAATATACATTTGGCAATTCAGTTTTCACCAAAAAGACACAATCTCTTTTCACCAAAATCAGAGGAATGAACCACAGTGATACAACAAAATGACTGAATCAATTTTTCTCATCTTACTTTACATGCTAGGGCTTGATTGTGCTTATCTATTGGGTTGTCAGAAAAGTCATGACGCATTTTTGCAATGAAAAACCTAGAAAAGCTACGTCATGACTTTTCTGACAACCAATAGTTGTTAGCTTATGAGTTATAAATTCAAACACTATAAAGAAGACATAAGGGCAGTAAATGTAAGGCTAAAATTGAAATCTGAACATAAAATATTTAAATACAGATGTTCACTATAACAAAAATGTCATAGACTGGATGGCTTATAAACAAGAGACTTATTTTTCACAGTCCTGACAGCTGTGTAGTCCAAGATCATGTCTGGTGAAAACCCATTTCCTGGTTCCTAGACAGCCACCTTTCCCCTTGTCCTCACTTGGGGGAAGGGGTCCAAGGAGCTCTCTGGGTCTCTTTTATAAGGGTACTAATACCAATCACAAGGGCACCATCCTCATGTCTTGATCATAAACCCAACAGCCCCACCTTCAAATTAAGAATTAGGGTTTCAGCATATGAATTTTGGTGGATACAAATATTCAGTCTACAGCACTCAGACAATTGTCTAATGACTCAGAATTTACTCAGAGCAAAGAATATAACACTTTCACCATGTGAGAAGTTCTACCCACACATAAAAATCCATTTGCCTCTAAAACATTTTATTTTCTTTTTGTCTAAGTGTTAGGAGAGCACATAGACTTGTGACTGATTGGCCCTTGGACAAATATGATGACAACAGAAAACAAGATACCTACTTTCTAGTAGCCTCAAGTCTCAGGATGAACCAGGACAAATACAAACAGAACTGATGGCTAGCAAATAACTACATGGATATATACATATTAAACCGAGCTCTAAGTGTCTGATGTCTCATTGCTTTGCATTTTCTAAGATCCCACCCTCACCTATTCTGAATGTATCATTCTTCAGAGGCTTTAAATTTTTTTTAAATCAACTATGTATCTAAATTTAAATATATATATCTCCTTAAATGAACTTTCACTGAGATTTCCCTTCCCATAAATATGGACTTTATTTCACTTTTATACAAAATGACATTCAGCTCTACTTAACCCTGCCATCTACTATTGCTACTTGCATTACCAAATGGTGTCACAATGTTGAATAATGTATAGGAGGTTTACTTAGATTGAAACATTCTGGAGGAATCCAAAGGAGATTTTAAAGTTGGCGTCCTTCATTAGTCTAATAAATACTCACCAATGCATGCAGAATCCCAGTATGCTTTTAAATTATTGGTGAATGTAGCTGGAGAAAAGGTTGCATGTGCTACTTAGAGCAGGGAACACAGAGGACACACATGGCAGATGAATGTATTGCTTATCTGATTTGAAGTCTGCTTATTTATCACATGGACAGAGGCAGCGGAAGGTTGGTTATGCCAAATAACTTGCAAAATGGAATGATGCCCTCCCACTGAAAAACAAGTGTCATGGAAGATCTCAAGACAATTCATATCCTTATAAGGAAAGTATTAGGTCATCTTTCTCAACACAAAAGAGACTTTTTGATATTTGATTAAAAACATTACTTATTTTTTCCTTATAAGGCTCAAAATATTTCAAAATGTTACTTAAAACTAATGATGCTCTTATAAAATTAAATGTCAAAAAAGAGTAATAGTAAGAAGATATAGTAGACATTTTGGTTCACTCCTCATCATGAGATCTACCTTAAGTAATTAGTCTAGAAAAGAGCTCCCCAACTGCTGTTATTAGCATTTCAAAGTGTAACCTGAAGACCAGCAGCTTTACCACCATCCCAGAATTTGTTAAGATTGCAGGCTATTTCCATTCTCCAGATTCCCCCAATCAACCAGTCTGCATTTTAGCAAGATCTGTCATGTGATTCATATGCACATCAAAGCTTGAGAAGCACTGCCCTACCACACCTGTGTCTCCTAAATGGATTTCAGGTGTGCCTGAGACATTGATGTTGTCATCCCACAGAGTCTAGGGTCTCACTCAGGCCATTCACTCCTGCCATAAACAGTTTTGAACACACATCCCAATTTGCCAGAGTATAGATTTATATGTGTCGTGAAGTTCAAAAAATAAAAATTTGTGAAGTACTTGTTTGAGCTAATCAAGTTCATTCTATGACCCTGCTCAGAGATTAATTTAAGAACGGACACAAAATCCAACTTCAGACAATGAGGTATGAGGTGAAGTCTTTTAGGGAAGCAGGGAGGCTCTGGGAAATTTTTGCTGCTTCTAAGATTCCCAAAAGAAATACACTCATTCTTCTGGCCATTGCTGCATCAAGAGACTACTCCTGAAACTACTGATGGCAGTCATCTTGCTAACATCCTGAGGATGAAGCTCATGTTGAGGATGACAGAGAGAGACTAAAAGATACTATATCCTTGATGACAGTGCTGAACCACAGAACCAACCAGCACTGGAGCCTGCATTACCACTGGGTTTCTTGATATATGAGGTAATGTATTCATTTATTGTTTCAGCCAATATGGGTTGAGGTTTCTGTTAGTTGCAAATTGTCCTAGTAAAGAAGAGGAACAGGTAATTTTGCTGATTGAGTCCAAACTGGTTTCGTGTATTTTTAAAGAATATAATACAGTTCTGATACCATGAGCACCTTCAGCATTATCATCTACACATTCAACCTGTCCAACAACTCACTCGAGTTTCCAGGAATGCAGGTTTCCAGTGGAAACTCCTTGAGCAGTGATTGAAATGAGCTTCATCAATATCTCCTCCTGGCACATCAGTACTCTCCATAAATGTGTGCTGAAAGAATGGAAGAATGACACAGGTGCACAGAATTAAACTATCTTCCAAAATGTTTACAGTTACCTTGAACTCCATTTTTTTTTCCACATCTCTTTTTGAAAGCTAGCAGAGATAATTTACTAGTCATTGTTACTAAGAGTCCCTATTCATGTCATACAGTTTCAGAATTTTACCCATGGCATCACATTTTTATAGGTCTACTCCCAATATCCCTAATTATATAGCACGAGGATATGTATGTGATATTTGTTGAATAATGCAAAATAAAATGTATTTACTACCATATTATATCACCTCAAACCGTGGGTTCATTGGATATCTTATGTTTTATTTTTGTACATATTCAGGGGTATTTGCACAGCCAACAGGCAAGTCCCCTCATGCCCAAGGAATAGACAGTTGTTGGAGGCCACATGTTCACTTAAATCACCTCCTAAAGGAAGTCACTTCCTCATGGTAAAGACCATTTGTCTTTCATAGTGCAGGGAGAGTCACTGTCAGAAGGAATTGTGGCAGGATGAGGTCAAAGTGTCCCTTACCTGTTTTCCTAAGAGAATAATGAACACATAGTGTATATCTGTGTCACTGACGTTTCTCATTGCACTCTTGTTCATTTGGATGGAAGAGGTGTTCAGGAAAGAACAACCATGGAGTGAGAAGTGGGGCCTCTGTTCTAGTTGGTAATTAGGGGTCAAGTCGCCTCCTTGAGCTCCAGTCACCTCATTTACAAGATGATGGGGTTGCAGTTCTCAGCCCTAGTTGCACATTAGATAATCCTCACCTGAGGATTTTAATAAACATAGACAGTTGGATCCCACCAGCAAAAATTCTGATTTAGTTGGTCTGGGTGGGGAATCAGGGAAGTCAAATTTCTGGAGTAAATCTAATGTGCAGCCATAATTGGGAACTAGTGGATTAGATACTTTTAGGTGTCTCTCAACTTGAACTATTATTCTAGTATATGATCATCCTGGAACTTCTTAGTTATGTTCAGCCAAATTCTCTTTTTTCATGCATGGAAAATGCTACCTAAGATTCTCATTTGTCAGTCACACTGTACTCTGCCTCCTGCTTACATTTATCTCCAGGCAAGAAAACTGTGCTTCATACAAGCCATAGAAAGATAGATAGATGATAGATAGATAGATAGATGATAGATAGATAGATAGATAGATAGATAGATAGATAGATAGATATAAATGATACAATATGCTGCACAACACCTAAAGAAAAAAAGAGAGGGTCAGGTAGGGTTATTCTGAAGCCCTTTGAATGATCTTGTACCTATCTCATGAATCAGGGCATTGTTTGACCTCTGTACCCAGATTTACTCCTTCCCATTGCCTTGGTCCAGCACTACAAAAACACAGAATCAGTTTCAGGGGTGAACAGATGAGACTGTACATCCAGATGATCATAAATCTATTTTACCCCAAATGTAAACTATTCAAAGTACTTATTCAACCCACTACTGGACTATAATAAAGCATTATTTTATTGGAAAAAAGTGGACTTGTTGTTATGACAGACAGCATACAACATACTAACCCCAGTGAACATAACCAATTGAGCAATTCCAATTCTTCTAAGTACTTCAAATTTCATGGGGATAATATCAGTAGCAGTCTTTCACTGTGTTCTGGCCATATTTCAATGGCCAGTATCCACATCTCTGTGCCTATGAGCTTTTTCAAGAGCAGAAAAAGGCTACATATACTTAGCCCAAAGAACATAGATTTATTGAGAGCATAGAGAGCCAAGGAAGGGGTAAATGGGAGTAATGAGGGTGGGAAAATAGGTAGTAAGTAGGTGATCAGATAGGACACATTTGGAAGTTAACACTATAAAAATACATGTATGAGGTCAGACAATGAAGTTTGCGAACTTTTCGCAGTGATGTTGTTAACCTTTTTTGATATCAGAGGGATTATTCATTATAAATTTGTACCAGCTGGATAAACAGTTAACCAAGTTTACTATTTAGAAGTGTTAAAAAGGCTGTGTGAAAAATTTACCATATTTGCCGGCGTATAAGACGACTGGGCGTATAAGACGACCCCCTAACATTTCCACTCAAAATACAGAGTTTGTTATATACTCGCCATATAAGACTACCCCCTCTTCCGCACACCTTCCACACACCAAATAAAAGGTAAAACAATATCAGATTTGATTTGGCCCACTGAAGTGCAAACAAGCGTATTGTATTTTGTGTCACCACATAACCGTTTTGGCGATGTTGAGCCACCATGTCTGCTACATGTTTTTCGAGTTCTGGCCAGTGTGGGGTGCCTCTTCTTAACGCACACTTACCCCTTGGCATACTCTTTAATGCTTTCTCATTTGATTTCCAGTCCCGAACCATCTTTTCTGTTACTCCATCTTGTCTTGCAGCAGCACAATTATTATTTTCTTTAGCAAAGTTTATAACTTTCAGTTTAAAATTTGCATCATACTTCTTTCTTTTGGCTAGTGCCATGATAGGGATGATAGGGGTTTGACTGGTCGACATTTTCTATGCCGACCACATTTGTATACAGTACTATGCTGTACTGTACAATGGTGCAGTATTGTGGTTGGCTGTTGGCTGTATACAAAGCCTGATTTGATTGGTCCCTGCTCCCTGTTTGCCCGCCCTGTCACTATAGCAGTCTGGTCCACCCTTGCATCAGCATCTCCCTGGGACCTCACTAGTGCACAAGTGCGAGCTCTTCAACATTCTAACAGGCACCATGATAGCGCAAAATCGTGAATCTTCAATGCATATGTAAAGAAATATACGGTAACCCGAATTTACCACACTCGCAAAATCGCACACAGCGGACCATACACCCAGTATGGTATCGCGATTCGCGATTTTGCACTATCATACTGGGTGTATGGTCCGCTGTGTGCGATTTTGCGAGTGTGGTAAAATCGCATAACAGCAAAATCGCATAATAGCCGAGCATACACCCAGCAGCGCTGCTGATGCCTGAACGGTATGTGGAATGAAGTGGGCGGGCATCGGGAGGCCACTATGGCACGGGGCAAGCACTATGGGCAGTCTATCTGAAGTATACCTGGCGTATAAGACGACCCCCCACTTGGAGGCATATTTTTCAGGGCCAAAAAATTGTCTTATACGCCGGCAAATACGGTAGATAATCTGGACTTTTTGCCAACAATTTATGGCTCTTGCATCACGACAATGCACCACCTCACATAGCACTGACTTTGAGGGAGTTTTCAGCCAGTAAACAAATAACTGTATTGGAATATCCTCCTTACTCACCTGATCTCGCCCCCAATGATTTCTTTCTTTACTTGAAGATAAAGGAAATATTGAAAGGAAGACATTTTGGTGACATTCAGGACATCAAGGGTAATGCGAAGACAGCTCTGATGGCCATTCCAGAAAGAGTTCCAAAATTGCTTTGAAGGGTGGACTAGGCACTCACATCAGTTCACAGCTTCCCAAGGGAAGTACTTTGAAGGTGACTGTAGTGATATTTAGCAATGAGGTATGTAGCACTTTTTCTAGGATGAGTTTGCAAACTTGTCAGATCATATGCAGTATCAAATATCCTTTTAAATGAACAAAATATAAAATTTTGGACCAATAATAATTTCAATAAACTTGTGTTCCCTTGCTCCAAAAACAGAGAAAAGCAGCAGCAATTTTACAGTTTGCCATTCTGGCCCCATTTGACAAACAGTACATTAGAGTGCTGGCTCAATTCGAACTACTTTCCTAATACTGTTACCCAAATTAATTTGCCTTCAGGTCAAAGGGTGACAAGATTGCTGTCTATTAGGGTGGAAAATGGACATTTCCACTGTTTGGGAACATTCTTTGAAAGGGGACTTTGCAGTTGGTTCCATACTTGCTTTCAGCACAGATGATAAACACAATGTCCCTTACTTTCTCATCTAAAAGAAAGAGATTTCTCTTCAGGGAAGGAAGAGACAACTTTAATCTGCTTTAGGCAGTCTATATTTAAATGACAGTGAAGCATGATTTTAATCTAATATAGAGGAAATTTGATGAGTAGCTTTGAAAGAAATGGCAGTAAAGTAAATCCAAATATCTAGTTTTGTTAAAGAATATTTGGTGACTTGTAACTTGAAAAGCAATTTCTGTTAAAAGACACTAAATTATGCATCAATCAATGGATTTATATGATCAGCTTGAGAATGTGAAATTATCATTCTTTATGAGGAAGCCTATATGAAGGCTGATGAAGAGATAGAAGTGGCCCCTTGCTCCTGGTTCAGTAGCAGCTTTCCTGCTCCGAGGGTCTCACTGATTCTGAGCTCAGAGAAATGTGGTTGGGGCCAGGTCATGAAATATCTTATAAACTACACTATATAGTTTGTACTTTATCCCAAAGGTAACAAGAAGGTCATGAAATATTTTAAGTATGAGCAGATCTGTGATTTAAAAAGTTCACTGAGGCTGCTGTGTAAGAAACGAGTGTGTGTGGTGGGGGCCAGGAGGGAGGAAAAGATTAGAGACAGAGGAAATGATGGTTATGATAGTTGTTTAGGAGAGAGATGAGCAGAGTCCAGCAGCAAGGTAATGCTCATACCTGTTCTCTTTGGAAAGAGAGATGCAGCTTGGCAGAAGACAGCAGTCACTGCCATGTGGTGATACGACAAATGCTGAGATAAACATCTAATGCATACATATTGCTTTCAATCTCTTTTCATGGTGTCAGGTCATATTTCAAGTCATTATCTAGAATTATATACTATCTATATTTAGGAAGTTCTGTGATGATTTACAAGTTAAAATGAAGTGCCAATTATCTACCAAAGTTGAATATATGCATATTCTATGAGCTAGAAATGCTACGCTTAGGTATATACCCAACCGAAATGCATACATCTGAGCACCAAAAGACTTGTACAAGAATGGTCATAGCAGTATTATTTGTAATAGCCCCAAATGGGAAACAAGCCAAATATCTATCCATCAACAATAAAATGGATAAAATGTGGTATATACAATAAAATAATGGGATATACACAAGGGCATAACATAACATAATAAAAATGAACAACATATTGCTACACATCATGACATGTATAAATCTAACAAACAATGCTGAGGAGAAAAAGGCAGAAACAAAAGAGTACATAGTGCAGAATCCATTTATGTAAAGGTTTTCATATTCTAAAACTAATTTATAGTGTTAGAAGTCTGAATATAACTTCTATGTGGTGAGAGGAAGGGGTAGTAAAGGAGACGGAGCAGAAAGGGGGCATCTGAGATATTGATAAAGTACAGCCGGTCCTCCATATCCATGGTCCCACATCCGAGAATTCAACCAACCACGGATCAAAAATATTTGGAAAAAAATACTCGTTGTTGCTGACATGTTGTATGTTCTATGTAGTTAGGCCTAGGATGGTTGCATCTGAACTGAATGTGTACAAGCATTTTTTTCTTGTAAGTAGTCCCTAAACAATACAGTATAACAACTATTTACACAGTATTTACATTGTATTAGGTAATGAAGAGATGGTTTAAAGTTTATAAGAGGACGTGTATATGCAAATATTACACAATTTTATATAAGGGATTTGAGCACCCACAGATTTTGGTATCTTAGGACATTTCTGGAACCAAGCTCCTATGGATACCAAGGAATGACTATATTTCTTGACTTGGGTGGTAATTAGATGGAAAAGTTCATTTTGTGAAAATTTATAAAGCTCTACCCATAATAATTTGTGTGTCTTCTGGTTACACTCTCTAATAAAAACATTTATATAAAAATCCAAAAATCACAAATTTCATAGGAAATTAGTTATAAACATGTAAAAAGTTATATTCCTTTTTTCCATTAGAAAAAAAAAAAGCAATGCTGAATAAGGTGTGTAGAAATAAAACAGACTTCCTACACAGGAAGTAGTAACAGTAGCTTTTACTATGCCTCTAAGCTGTGTTATTACAACTAAATGATTTGACTTTAAATGTTTCAGTAGCTAAATGTAAAAAGAAAAGCAATCTGCATAATTTAGTTTTAAAAGGCAATATGGTATGGGTGAAAGCAAACTGAATTGAAAACAAAAATTATGTGTTAGAGACCAAAGAAAAATAATCCTGCCTAACATTTATCAAGCACTTACTATATGCAAAACAATGAGAGAGGGAATTTGTATTTATTTTCATTTTATATTAACACTCACAATAATCTTATAAAGTAGTGACCATTGTTATACCTATCTGACAGATTATAAAACTGAGACTCAGAAAGGTTAAATAATGTTCTTCTGTTCCCACAGCTCATAAGTGGTAAGGCAGAATTTGTCCTCAGACTTGATTGGCTCTTAATCCTGTAAACCTTAGTCTCCTTTTCTTTAAAATAGGAGGGTCTTCCTAGATTTGCTCTGAGTGGCAGACAGTGGTTGTGCTCATTGTTTAGATTAAAAGGGCAGGCTAAGTCAACTGCAGGGAAAATCTTTTCAAAGCTGAACTCAGCAGAAATGGTAGCCTCAGCAGCAAGAATCTCAATTATGGCAGTACTCACCAACTTACCTGGTCAGAAGAACCAGCAAAAACAAACCTTCGTTAACAAATACACATTCCTGGATCCACTCTAACTGCACTAACCATAGTCTCAGAACAGAGGCCTGGAAAATTGTTTTTATACTGCCTTTCTCCCCCACCCAGAGTAATTTTTCAAGTCTTATGATTAGTAAAGGTTTTGAAAAAAATAAACTCTGGATTTCAAAAGATTTAGGTAAGCTATTCAGAGAGACTAGTTCTATCTTGGCTTTTAAGTCATATAGAAAATATAAATCATGATTCAACAAATGATTTTCTGCAGGGATGTATCATGGAATCTAGTCACTATCTAGGTAACTTGCTTTCTGGTAATTTAATATTGGGATAAAACTTGAAAAAATCTAAATAGTACAAATTGGCAACTAGTAGATATATCAATCCTGTTGCTCTAATACACAGCATAGTGATTATAGTCAACAATACTTTATTATAAACTTCAAAGTGGCCAAGAGTTCTCATCACAAATAATGATCATGTACCTAAGATATGTGTTAGACATTGCTATGGTGGTAATCATATTATTATATATAAATGTATTACATAATATTACAATATATAAATCATATTATAATATATAAAACACATTGTACACCTTAAACTTACACAATGTTATATGTTAACTATATCTCAATGAAAAAAAACTGGAGAATTTGCATGTCATTCAGAATCTTTACTTTTAAATAGGTCTTAAGCAAGTTATTTTTTTAAGAAGGTGCTGTACTCCCATCGGTTCACTGTTTAATTTTCTAACAGGTATATTTAGTATAACCAGATGCTTGTGGTTAAAGTCAGGTTCATATTCTTTCAATGCCTGAAAGGAAGAGGAGCATTTCCATTCTGTATTTAAAGCTTAAATGATAGGGTGATTCAGGAAAAATGTGAAAAGTTGGATCTGTATATGTATACACACATATTTTTTCCTAGAAAAGTACTTGAGAATTGCCACTTTAAGTACTTGATGAAGAAGCCCATTTTTCAGATTTCTAGTCAAGATGGCAGAGGACATAAATGCTGTGCTTGACTCCTCTCATAACCACATCAGAATTATAACTAAATTACAGAAAAACCATCACTGAAAATTACCTGAAGTCTAGTTGAACAGGAGTCCTATAACTAAGGATATACAGAAGATGCTACATCAAGATTGATAGGAGGGCCAGAGAAGCAGAATGGGGCTGGTCTCACACCTGCATGTGGTACTTAAAAATTGGGAGGAATTACTCAGTTGTGGAGGTTCCCCACTGAGGTCTCAGGCCCACACCAGGCTCCCCAGCCCAAAGTTCTTGTTCCAGGAAGTGAAGTCCCAACAACTTCTGGCTGTGAAAACCAGCAGAGAATGTGGTTGACACCATTTGCCCCACCCTGGTGATTCCCTAAGACCCTGCCCCACTCAAATTGCAGGGCCATCCAAGCCCCATATATCTTGCTAAGCAGCCTGAAGTCTGGCACAAGTGACAGCTGGACTCAGTTTCCAGCTTAGCCTCTCGCAGTCACCACCAAGACAAGGTGGCAGCCATCTGCAAATTGTTTCATGGTTCATTCCAGGTGGCCTCAGGGAGGGGACAGGCTGTAGCTGAACTTGACTCATGGAGGGGCAGCTGTCAGGAGGCCCCAGTGCTAGCATGCCTAGTGGCCTTCAGGTCAGTAGCACAGTCAGGTTACCTCTGTAGATAGCACACCCAAAAGGCAGATTGGGCAGGCACCAGAGTCCTGCTAAAGTAAATCTTGCTCCGCAGGGTCAGTTCCTGTACCACAGCTCCTCCACTGTAGTCATGACTAGTCTTTTCAACCAATCAACCCAAGGGTCAATCCCTCCCAATGACACACAAACAGAAACCAAGGCTCAACTACAGTAGGAGGATACACACAACCTACACAAGGGACACACATGGAGCAACCAGCTCAGGTGACCAAGGAGACTGCACTACTGGGCCTGACAAGACACCTACTACATAAAGCCACTCTACAAAGACAGGGAGATATAGCAGCTCTACCTAATACATAGAAACAAACACAAGAAGCAGCCAAACTGAGGAGACAAACAAACATGCCCCAAATGAAAAAAAAGAACAAAACTTCAGAAAATGAACTAAACAAAATGGAGACAAGCAATCTACCAGATACAGAGTTCAGAACACTGTTTTTAAGAATCCTCAATGATTGCAGTGAGAACTTCAAAAAACAGATAGGAAACATAAAAAAGAACCAGTCAGAAATGAAGAACTCAATAACTAAAATAAAAAAGCATATAGCAGAGCAACTAAACAGTAGATTAAATGAAGCAGATGATTGAATTAGCAATTAGGAAAACATACACTGGGGAAAAGAAAGCCACTTCAATAAATGCTGCTGAGGAAATTGGAAAGCCACATGCAAAAGAATGAAACTAGACTACTATCTGTCCCCATATAACAAAATTAACTCAAAATGGATCAAAGACCTACACATAAGACCTAAAACAATAAACTGCAGAGAAGAAAGCATAGGTACTAAACTTATGGATCTTGGGTTCAAAGAGGATTTTATGAATTTGACCTCACAGGCAAGGGAAGTAAAAGCTAAAATAAATGAACTATATTAAACTAAAAAGCTTCTGCACAACAAAAGAAATCATCAATAAAACAAAGAGGCAACCAACTGAATGGGAGAAGATATTTGAAAATGACATCTCCTATCAGGGGCTAATATCCAAAATATATAAGGAACTCATACAACTTAATAACAAAAAGACAAACAATCCAATTAAAAATTGGGCAGAGGACATGAACAGAAACTTCTCCCAAAAAGATATATGAAAAAATGCTCCACTTCACTAGCTATTAGGGAAATGCAAAAAAAAAAACAAAAAACAATGAGCTATCATCTCACACCTGTTAGAATGGCTATCATCAACAAGACAAATAATAACGAATGTTGGAGAGGTTGTGGAAAAAAAGGAACCCTCATACGCTGTTGGTGGGACTTTAGATTGGCACAGCTGCTAGGTAAGGCAGTGTGGAGGGTCCTCAAAAAATTAGCAATAGTATTACCACAGGACCCAGCAATCCTTATCCTGGGTATACCCCAAAAATCTGAAAACATTTATCAGTAAAGATGTTATGTACCCCAATGTTCATTGCAGCATTATTTATGGTGGCCAAGACATAGAAACAGCCCAAGTGTCCTTCAATAGATCATTGGATAAAGGAGATGTGATGGAATATATACAATGGAATATTACTTGGCCATAAGAAAAGATGAAATACTGCCATTTGTGACAACATGGATGGATCTTGAGATTATCATGCTAAGTGAAATAAGTCAGACAGAAAAAGTCAAGAGTCATATGATTTCACTTACATGTGGGATACAAAACTAAAAGCAACAAAGGGACAAAACAAACAAAGAAAAAAAAACCTCATAGACACACACAACAATTTAGTGGTTACCTGAGGGTAAGGAGGGAGGGGAGTGGTAGAAGAGGGTAAAGGGGGTCAAATATATGGTGATGGAAGGAGAACTGACTCTGGATGAGCACACAATGTGATATATAGATGATGTATTATAGAATTGTACACTTGAAATCTATGTAATTTTAGTAATCATTGTCACCCCAATAAATTCAATTAAAAAAAAAAAGCTATAACAAGAGACAAAGAAGGACCCAGTCATCCCACTTCTGGGAATTTATTTGAAGAAACCCAAAACACGACTTCAAAGGGACATGTGTATCCATATGTTCATTGCAGCATTATTTTCAATAGTCAAGATATGTAGGCAACCTGGGTGTCCATCAGTAGATAAATGGATAAAGAAGAGGTGGTACATATATACAATGGAGTATTAGCCATAAAAAGCAATGAAATCTTGCCATCTGCAACGACATGGCTGGATGTAGATGGTATTACGCTGAGTGGAGTAAGCCAGACTGAGAAAGACAAATGCCATATGGTTTCACTTATATGTGCAATCTAAAAAACAAAATAAACAAACAAAACAGAAACAAACTCATAGCTACAGAGAACATTTTGAGGGTTGTCATATGGAAGGGGAGTTGGGGGAAGAGGTAAAAAAGGGGAAGAAGGGATTAAGAAGTACAAATTAGTAGTTACAAAACAGTCGTGGAGATGTAAATTATAGCATAAGGAATATAGTCAGTAACAAGATAATAATCATGTATGGTGTCAGATGGGTACTAGATTAATTGGGGTGATCACCTCAAAAATTATATAAATGTCTAACCACTATGGTGTACACCTAAGACTAATATAATATTGTATGTCAACTATAATTGAAAAATAAAAAATCATTAAAAAAAACTAACCTTAAAAAAAAAGTCAATTTTTCAAAATTGCAAACACAGATGATGTGATTTTCTGCTGAAGCTGATGTTATCTAATACACTATTTTGCGAGTTCAAGAGTTCAAGGCCTGAAGATAATATGAGGTACGGGAGCCCATTGAAAGAGTTCCAAAGGCAAAATGCGACAAAATTTGCCTGCTTCACAATTTTACAGCTATCCTCAGCCAATCCTGGAAACCTCGCTTAGGGACCACATCAGTGACATTTGCCAAGCCAGTCGAGCAGAAAACATTTTATTATCGGGTTGATGAAAAAGTCATGATGTATTTTATGTATGTTTATTGTTTAAAAAAGCATCATGATTTTTCCGACAACCCAATAGATAGAATATGCATAGGATTATCCTAAATAACAAACTAATAGTGAATTTGAATACATGAAGAATAGCAATACAGAGTATTAAGAAACAAAGTAAAATGCAAGAGAGTGGACAACATGTATAGGAAAATTGCTTCTTATGAATCATTGTGTCGCCTCTCAAGAAAAATGATCAGTTTCAACAAATTTTAACAAGCCTGAGGGGCATTCCTTTGGAATGATCAAGAATGAGGTATGTGTGGATGCAAAGGTGGGGTGAGGGGAAATCTCTTGAGAAGAAAAAATATAATTTTTCTTGTAGATGGTGACAGAGCATGAACAAAAAAGAAAAATTGCCTCCCCTCTGAGCTTTACTCAGCTCAATTAGTACAATGTCACAACTTGAGAGCAGAGTTTGAGTTGGCAGGCAGGCATAAAGGATACAAATGGAGGGACACTAACCCCTAGGAGCCATTTCATGCTGCCTCTGAGGTGGGGTGCAGTATACTTGGGCTTGGCGATAATAATTTCTTTGTTGGGGAGAGGTGAAATGTTTTACTTTTGTATTAAATCCTCTCAAATGATATGCTTGTATTAAATCCTCTCAAATAACACTGAGAATAAACCTTTCTGTATTTCTTCATTTTACGAATATGATATTTCATAGTTAAAGCAAGTTCTTACCAAAGGTGCAACCACAACATGCCCCTCCCCTCCCACCACCTATGCAAGAACAGCCCACCTGAATGTGCTTGATCATGGGCTGCCTCCCCTATTCATGCTCAAGAAGAGGACTTCTTGCTCCATTACAGTCTGGGGCTTCTGCCAAAGTACTAAGTCCAAAGTGAGCGGGACTGTGCCAGAAATGATTTGGATTAGGTTAGAATGAGTGGGAGTCTGGCTGGTCAAAAAGAAGGGGCCAACATTGGTTAAATCAAATTAAACCTAAGTGTCACCGTATGTTTCTGGGTAAACACACATTAAGACAGAATGACAGTTACCCTATTTCCACATCCTAACATGCTAATAATTAATGAAGCAGTACTAAAATGAGCATATGCTATCTCTCTATGGCAACCTTTTCTCATCCAGAAGCCTTCTTCTAAAGAGAAATGTTCATGCTAATATATATATATATATATATATATATATATATATATATATATATATATATATATATATATATATATATATATATATATATATATATATATATATATATATATAATTTATATACGGAAAAACTATTCTTTAAAACATTATTAGACTGCTTTAGAAAATAAAATGCATTACACTCATCATTTCCAAAATTAGGCCACTTCTCTTTGAGGAGAAGACAGGCCTTTAGAATAGCAATTGTTTCTAGAGAGCACACATATTTAATTTGTATCCCTTCATTCAGCTGCAAACACTGTCAAAACACTTTCAAAATGTATTTAAATAGCGTGCATTTAAAAAACTTATAGGTAATGAGTCTCAGTGTAAGATTTTTATTCAAACAAACTGTGAATGCAAGATTTGCAACATGTAAACAAAATATAATTTTCTGGAACTCTCTTGCCTTCAACTGTGTGAAGAGCTCATAAAGGGAAATGGAAGTCTAATGGAGGTTTAATGTCAGTGCCCCTATATTTAATCTTCTATTAAGCAGAATTCCAAAAGAAAAAACAAAAATATATAGTACAATTGCACTTAAACCCACCCAACACATTACAGGCTGTAAAATATTAAAATATATTATGTATTTTATTATGTACAGCAGCAACAAGGACATCAATCAACTGATCTGATAATCCATTAAACTATTTAGAAGTTTTCCACTTAGGTAAGAGCTTTGGGTAAGCTGTATGCTTGAGCTGTTTAGCATCACAAATATTCTTAGCAGAAAGCTATTCAAATATTGCTGTCATTTTGGCACTTCTAGAAAAAGAGCTAACATGTTGATAGGTTTTGGTCTAAAAGGGAGGCTTTTTATGAGAGATTATAAATACTGATTTCACTAACAGATTCAGAACAGTCTATGAGCTTGTATGCATTATATAATATTAACCTTTCCATTTATATCACTGAGTTAGATTTCAGTGGGTATACAAACACCCCGGATTTTTCAAGCAAGTCTTCAAAGACTCTGGGCAATAATAATTTGGAGATTCTTATTTCTTTCCTCTAGAAGAGCTCATGTTTTTGAGAATTTGAATAAAAAATCACAGCATAAGAGACCAGAGTTCATCTTTTCTTATGGCTGAGTAATATTCCATTGTGTATATATACCATGTCTTCTTTACCCAATCATCCATCAAAGGACACTTTGGTTGTTTCCATGTCTTGGTCATGATGAATAATGTTGTAATGAACAGAGGGGTACATATAGTTTTACGGGTGTTTTCAGGTTATTTGGGTAGATGCTGACATTTGCTACAATATGGATGGATTGGATCTTGAGATTATCATGCTAAGCAAAATGAGTTAGGAAAAGTCGAGAATCATATGATTTCATTCATATGTGGGATATATAACTGAAAGCAACAAACAAACAAGACAAACAAAGAAACAAAAATTGACAGACACAGACAACAGTTTAGTCACTATCACAGGGTAAGGGAGGTGGGGGTGCAGGAGGGGGCAAGGGTAGGTAGAAGAGGGTAAAGAAAGTCAAATATATGGTGAAGGAATGAGAAGTGACTTTGTGTGGCAAACACACAATGCAATACATAGATGATGTATTATATAATTGTATACTTGAAACATATATAACTTTACTATTCCAACGTCACTCCAATAAATTTAATTTTAAAAAAGAAGAAAATGATTGGAAAAAAACAGAGACCAGAGTTCTAATATATTTTGTCTTTCTATGGAACTAGCCACTCACTTATCCAGAGAGAAGCTTCCTTTTCAAATAAAGCTCCAATGAATATACTTTGACAATCCACAAGATAGTGTACTAGGGGCTGGAATGAATTACAAAAGTAGAAAGATAGCCCTTGCCCTCAAAAGACCTCACGTTCTAAAGAGAAATGAAGAAGGAGAATGGATAAGCATACGCAGGTATGCTAACATTTACATAGGCATATGCATAATAGGCATACACATGAGGAAGTTCAATGTTTCTTATGAACAATATGTTTGGCTCAATCTGACATACTGAATTTTCCTCATGCATAGGTACTAAAGATATGTGCCTCTTTTACTGTAATAATTTGGTTTCAATTTTTAAAACTCTTACTTATGGGTGAGTGGATGACAGGGTATTAATCTGGTACCAAAAATAGAAAAATAAATCCAAACCTGAAAACCAATTGGAAAGAAGACAAATATCCTAAAGCCAGGAGTAAAACTGAACTCTACAAAAGAGCCTCAAGTGGGTGTACCTCTAACTAGACCATATTTCCAGCTTAGAGAAACAAATAACAGTTTCTCCTAAAGAAGAATTGCCATCAATCATAGACGCTTGGGGATATTTCCTAAATAATGAAAATTCCTGACAACTCAATTTATTTTCAAATGAATTAAGAAACTACAGATAACATCAAAAAATTCTATATGTTATACACACACACACACACACAGAGAGAGAGAGAGAGAGAGAGAGAGAGAGAGAGAGAGAGAGAGAGAGAGAAGATTCTACTATATATAAGAGAAAATATGCAATGAAGTTGCCACAGATAGCTTTCCACAAATATACTTACAGGTATGTATTTGTTTTAAAATAGGAATTGCTTTGAGGAGGATTTCTTTTAAATTTAGGATTTCTCGCAATAGTACCTTCCCTGCCATTCACAGATTTGCAAGAGAGAGGGAAAGCTTATTACTTATTGTTGTGATCAATTAACTTATGCTAAAATATGAAGTATGGATTGAAGTGAAGTTTTATGATTCAAATTTAATTAAACCACATACGCGCAAGATACCGGAAAACAATTAAACCACATACGCGCAAGATACCGGAAAACTCTTTATATTAGAATATAAGGCATACTAAGCTCAATTTCCTATCTTTATGTCTCAGGATTCATTATTAGCATCACAGCTAACAAATGTCTTTGGAATGCTACAATTCCTTTCTGGAGCTCAAAAGTTAGAAACATCTCCTGCAAACAGGCCCACCTTCACTTAATTTTCATTTATAGAATTTATCTAGAGTATTGTTGTACCTTTGGGTTAATTTTTAGCTTGCATTACTTCATAAGGTTATAAGTTTTATATTTCAATTAAATGTATACAACAAATTTCCTTTAAGTCATAACAGGCTTATAAGTACATTTATCTTACTCATACTTTCAAATTTAATAGAACATTTCTATACATTTGCATTTGCATACTGAGAATATAGTCTTAAAGTCTATGCTCAAATAAAGTCCTTTTATTCCTTTGATAATTTCCTAGTTCATAAAATTAACATTAAAATTAGTAACACCAGTGTTATAAAGACTTAGATTTTATTGATGCTTTTGAAGAAGATTTGAGAATTATCATATGTTATATATAACCATAAAGGCTTACTAGTTATTTTCCATTATAAATGCCTAGAAAATCCTCTGGGGATGGTCAAATAGTCTACGTACAGAATATTCACTTGAAAGTCTTTCTTCTGTTCATAAACCTGTATTATTCCTTTCTTTGTACTGAAGTAGGGCTTATTATTTCAGATTATCTTTGTTCTGATTATTGGCCTCCTATTTTCATTAATGATATCCCTTCATTAACCTTTATTAACCTTCTCTTCACCAAACTACTGTACTTGTGGAACTTATTTGCAAACTTTATGTTGATTTCATGATCCTCTGTCTTGTTTTCTAAAAAGGTTCACATCAGCTATGAGAGAAGAAACTATGGACAATATTTTACCACATAACCGTAAAATACAAGACTAGCATAACACCCTGCCCTGGCTTAGAACTTAAATATTTTTTGTTAGAGTCATAAGTTTTCGTTTTCAGTGAATTGCATGTCTTTTGTCAAAAGATAGGAACAAAATAGATAGAGATATTGGTCTTGAATTGACAAATGATATCTAAATCCAAGTAGTACTAGACATGCTATGCAAATTAATTAAGAAAAAAATGCATAGGTTTCCTTTCCATTAAACAATCTGTCTGGAAAGTCTAATCAAAATGGGATTAAGAGGACAGAAATTAATACACTAGAATTAGCAACAGAAACCTGTGAAGCTCTTCTGTTAAAATAGTTTCTGAGTATAAAGGCTCTATATAATGATATAGGGCACAGTTCACCTCTCTAAGTATAAAAAAACTTTTAACATCTTGTTCTCCACCAATTCTACTGGGTTACAATATTTTATATATGTATATCAGTCTTGATCTAATAACCAGTGAGCAATCATAGAAGAAATTTTACTTCTTTATTATTATTCCTAACTAAATCTTAGATGCTGTTATATGGGTAAGGTCAACTAAAATATTTAAATCAACTTCGATTGTTTAGGATAGCTCTTTTATTAGATATCTAGGAGTATATGGAAGAGTATCCTTCAAGGTTCTGTTTGTGAAAACAGCTTTGACTTTTGGGGAAACAGGTGGAGAAATAACTCAGAAGAGACATTGAAGAGCTGTGGGGACACTGTCAAGACTGAGAACAAAGCCAATTAGAATAAAGAGTTAGGTGAAGAAAAAATAGAATACCATTTTGGAGTATATAGATGAGGCCAGTAATTATATTTATGATGATAAATTAACTGACATTCTCCCAACATTATTATATATGCATATACATATTTGTGTATGTATATATGCACACATCACTTTTATAATATCATGGTTAATCAAATTACTCAAGATCATTTAAAATCAATTTGATTTAAATTTTGTAAACATTATTATTGCTAATAATACCAAGTTGATCTGTTGATCTGAACATTACCTAGGAGTGGCCAAGGCTTCTATCACTAATATTATATTAGTTAGTATTATATTAATTAGTGCCCCCTGAACCCCCCTTCTGAACTTCTGATAACCTTTTATGAGCTGCTTGTAACAATATAATGACTTCAATTTTAATAGGAAATAATAAAGGGAATACTGTTTTAGCTTTTACTTGCTGCTTCATGTACTTTACCTGATTCTTGAGATCCAGTTTAGGACATGGGCGACCTCCATTGTAAGGTTTTTCTTTTAGCCATTTGGATCGAAGTCTCACTCCAATGCCACAAGATGAACTGCAAGACCCCCAACTAGACCAATCACTCAACTTGCAATCAAATGGGCAAGGGATGACACATTCTTCTTGAATAAAACCTGAAAGAAAAAGATTCAAGAGAAGGGAGGAAAGTCTGAGTGAAATGTACTGATTAGATTTACTTTCTAACCCATGACTACAGCTCAGGTTGTTCAACAATATTGCTGCAATAGATTTAATAGTTTTCTACACAAATAAACAGACAGAAGCTTTCAGAGATAGATACGTATGATTTTATCAGCATTCCAAGTTTGTGCCGTCTGTTTACTTCATAGGCAATTCTGGGGTGGAAGAAGCAAGAAAGATGCAGTTAGTCCTGCTTTCTGATAAGAAGAAATCAAGCAGTTCATGGCTAATGATGGTACCATCTTCCCTCACTGGCCTGTGTCCTGCCATTTCTATCATTCTCATCTGGGCACAGGAAGCATAACAGAGTCAATCTTTCTTAGTGTCTGTGATCGGCAAGGTTTCACTAAGAAAGACCTTGATTCTCACTCCCAGGTAGGAGGTAGGAGGTAGGCAGAGAGGGCACCACAAATTCGGAAGAACAGGATATTACTGAAAGAAGAAAGTAGAGGAATAGGGAAAGGTTGTATAATGAGATATTGGATTGGAATCAAGAGATTTGGGTTGAAATACAGATGCAGATGATCTAACCTTATTTGGTCTTGTTTTTGTCCTCAGTCCAGTTCTTGCTACAATCTTTCTCTGGATAATCTCATTATTTATCTATTACATTTAAAGATCACTACCAAATATGTATTTCTAACTCTGACCTATCTATTGAGTTCTATGCTACCTACTTATCCACTCTGATTGCATTCCCAATTACCCCAAATTCAACATGTCTAAAACTGAGGCCATCAATGTCCTCCTAAAACTGTTTAATGCTCTTGTATTCCTATCTTAAATAACTGCAACAAATCTGACGCCTATACCTGATGTACATGCCTGTGTAACCTCTTCTCCTTGAGCATGGGCAGGACCTGTATGGCTGGATGGCACTCACATGATTAAGTTACAGTATGTGGCAAAGGAGAGGGGAATTCCAAGACATTATTAACATGCCAAATCTGTTGATTTTGAATTTACCAAAAGGAAGATTATCCTGACTGGGCCGGACAATCAGGTGAAAACCTGTAAAAGAGTGACTGGGCCCTTTTGTGGGGAAAGATTTTCCTGCTGGTCTTGAAGAAGGAAACAACCATGCTAGGAAATGCCCATAGGGTGGCAACGTGCCTGGCAACTGGGAGCAGCCACTAGGGCCTGAGGGCAGCCCCTGGCTGTCAGCCAGCAAGAAAACAGGGGCCTCAGCCCTACAGGTGCACGGAGATGAATTCTGCCCATAATTCCAAGGGAGCTTTGAAGAGGAGCTTTCCCCAGTCAAGCCTCTGCTGAGACCTTAGTCTTGGCACACACAGTGGCTGTAGCCTGATGAGACTCTTAGTGCAGAGAATCTAGAGAAGCCATGCCTGTCCTCCTGACCCATGGGAACTGAAATAATAAATAAGAGCTATGGCTGTGGTAATTTGTTATGCAGCAATTGAAAACTAACAGATTATTCAAAATAAAAATCCCACAGTCATGTTAGACCTTCCTCCATCATTTTACACACATATTAATAGGAGTAATAAGTTCTTATGTTAAAACATCACAAATATGCACCCTATTCTACAATTCTTTTATCAGTTCCTCATTCAAGATTTCTAGTCTCGTTATTATCTCTAGCCTGGAATACTGAAATATTCTCTTCATTAGTCTTCTATTTTCCTAATCATTCTCTTTGAATATCAGTCAGTCACTCTTCTAAAGGTATATCAACTATAACAGAAAAATAAATTTTAATAAATAATCTAAAAAAGAATGATAAAATATATAACAACTTATGCTGCTTTTAAAACCTTTGCTGATTCTCCATTACCTTGAAAATAAAGTGCCAACTACTTTGCAAAAACTATATGATTTTTTTTTTACTAGCGACTCTAAACAAGAATTTTCAACTTGGCTATAAAATATACTCCTGTTGCCCCAGATATACTACAGAGCAATTTGACCAGAATCCCTGAAGACGGGATCTGGGCATCGGTTTTTTTTTTTTAAAGATCCCCAAAGGATTCTAATGTTCAGTTAAGGCTGAGAACGACATCCCTAACTTATTTTCCTCTTGCCTTTCCCTCTCCTCTATCTCAAAATCTGTCCATGTGGACTACTCCATCTTCTACAATAATATTTATGTCTTTCCTAATGCAAAAACCTGACTCTTTCTCTAACCAGTTTAGCCTTCCTGGTTTACTACTTCAACTACTCTCTTGAGAATACAATTGACCACTTGGCTCCTTTGTTCTTCCGCCATCCCATTCTGGTAAAATTTCAGAGCTAGATCAGTCAACTGTTTTCTGTGCTTTACACTCTGTGCTAAACACCAAGCAGAGATGAAGAAAATGCTAATACCACACTGGTGACCACACTGTGTAGTCTCTATCTTCAACCAAGTTCTCATTCTGCCTAGTGATTCTTCTGCATTTTCTTCTCACTCTCATTCCACATTACAGCTTTTTCAAACCTTCTCCACCTGTCTTCAAAATTTTAAGACCTAACCTCTTCTTTCCCGGGGGGGGGGGAATGAATAATAAGAACTCCTTCAATTTCCTATAATTATATGTGTATACATTCCAATATTTTTCTTCTTTCTTCATATTACAATGAGAAAGTCATCCACTTTTCTATATAGGGCACATTTTCACCTCTTGATAGCTCTCCAAACTTTTTCAGGACCTCATTTCCTTGATTGCATTTCCTTTCTTTTCTTTCTTTCTCTCTCTCTCTCTCTCTCTCTCTCTCTCTCTCTCTCTCTCTCTCTCTCTCTCTCTCTGTACACACAGCTATATTTATTATATATGAAATATAACTTTATAGTATTATTTCTCATATTGATATTAGAATTAGAATTACTTTACATTCTCCAAATAATACTCATTGACATGAGAGAGTACACCAAATATCTAAGAATCATTGGGAAGAATCTTTCTGGGATTAAAAATAAATAAATAAATAAATAAATAAATAAATAAATAAATAAATAAATAAATAAATACAAATGCTCCATTTGAGGTTGTTAAAAGACTAATTCTCTTAACCAAGGAAGTAAAATACCTGTACTCAGAAAATTATAAGACATTGAAGAGAGAAATTAAAGAAGATACAAATAAATAGAAGCATATAACATGCTCGTGGATAGGAAGAACTAATATAGTTAAAATGTCCATGCTACCTAAGGTAATATATAGATTCAATGCAATCCCTCAAATTACCAATGACATTTTTCACAGAACTAGAACAAATAATCCTAAAATTTGTATGGAACCATAAAAGGCCCCGGGTAGCCTTGGCAATCTTGAGAAATAAGAACAAAGTGGGAAGTATCATATTATCTGATATCAAATCATACTACAAGGCTATAGTAATCAAAACAGCATGGTACTGGTATAAAAATAAACACACAGATCAATGGAACAGAATAGAAAGCCCAGAAATAAGTCCATGCCTATTTGGTAATTTAATCTATGACAATGGAAGCAAGAATTTACTTTGGGATAAAGACAGTCTATTTAATAAATTGTGCTGGAAAAACTGGATAGATACATGCAAAAAAAAATGAAACCGGACCACCTTGTTATGCCATACACAAGAAAAAACTCAAAATGGATTAAAGACTTAAATGTGAGATCTGATCTAAAACCATAAAACTCCTAGGAGAAAATATAGGAAGTAAATTCACAGAGATTAGTCTTAGTGATATTTTTACTCGTATATCCCCTTGAGCAAGGGAAACAAAAGAAAAAATAAATGTGGAGAATTACATCAAACTAAAAAGGTTTTTACAGCAAAGGAAAACATCAATAAAACAAACATACATCTTAGTGAATGGGAGAAGATATTTGCCAATGATACATCTGATCAGGGGTTAATATCCAAAATTTATTAAAAAAACTCATAAAACACCAAGGACATGAAAAGACATTTCTCTAAAGAGGACACACAGATGGCAAACAGACATATGAAAAAATTCTCAACGTCGCTAATCATTAGAGAAATGCAAATAAAAACCACAATGAGATACCACCTCACTCCTGTCAGAATGACGGTCACCAACAAATCAACAAACAAGTGTTGGCAAAAATGTGAAGAAAAGGGAACACTTGTGCACTGTTGGTGGGATTGCAAATTGGTGCAGCCACTATGAAAAACAGTATAGAGGTGCCTCAAAAAATTGAAAATGGAACTACCTTATCACTCAGCAAATCCACTCCTAAGTATCTATCCAAAGAAACACAAAACACTAATTCAAAAAAAAATATATATGCACCCCTATGTTTATTGTAGCACTGGTCACAATAGCCAAGACATGGTAACAATCAAAATGTACATTGTAGATGATTGGATAAGGAAACTGTGGTCATTTATACAATGGAATATTTCTAGACCATAAAAAAGAATGAAATCTTACCATTTGCAACAACATGGATAGACCTAGAGGACATTAAGCTAAGTGAAATAAGTCAGACCGAGAAAAACAAATACCACATAATCTCACTTATATGTGGAATCTAAACAACAGAATAAATGAACAGACATATCAGAAATAGACTTAGAGATATAGGAAAAAATAACTGATGGGGGAGAAGGTGGGGGATTGGAAAGTGCAGATTGGTGGTCACTGTGTAGTCATGGGGATGTGAAGAGCAGTATAGGGAATATAGTCAGTAATGTTGTAAAGATTATGTGGGGTGCCAGATGGGAGCGGGACTTGTCGGGGAGATCACTTCATGGACTGTGTAGTTGCCTGACCACTGCATTGTACACCTGAAGCTGAAGTTGAATAATACTGAATGTCACAGGATGTGGAGTACAGCATAGGGAATATAATCAGTGGTACAGTAACAGCTATATATGATATCAGAGGGGTAATAGATTGGGGGGGTATAATTTTCTGAGGGGTATAAATGTCTAACTATTACATTGCTTTGTACACCTGAAACTAGTACAAAAAAAAAGACTAATTCTCTATTGTTTAATATACTTGGAATTCCACAGTTCTTTCTAAGGAGCTCTGATCACCATTTCAGTATTAAGTATATAATAAAGCTAAATACATGATTAAATAGAGGTCACAAGCATTACTTAATTTTACAGAGAAACTGAGTCACAAAGTGATTCCATTTGCTACTGAATGAAAAGAGCAGGACTAGTAATCAAGTGGAATGGACTCTCATGGCATGTGTACTTCAGATATGAAAGTTTAGGTGACTTCATATAAATAACTTTTAAACATTTGTGTATTTTATTTATTTTATTTTATTTTATTTTTTTTTAAACATTTCTGCATGCTTTTTTTTATTTTTTTTTTTATTTTTATTTTTTTAGCTGAGCCATCCCGCCACCTGTTGGCAGCTCACGGCTGCTCAGCTCGGGCTGACTCGAACCGCTGTTGCTCAGAGCTCAAACTCTTGAGCGAGCTCTTAACCAACTGAGCCACTCAGCCGGCCCAAACATTTGTGTATTTTAGATAGATTATATAGATCCTATGTTAAAGCAGATATTGTATTAGATGATGCCCTTTTAACTCAATGACATTTTAAATTATTTTCATCTATACTTAAATATTGAATTATTTTAATTAGAGAGCCTCTAGTACACTGTTTTGTTGTTTGTTTGTTGTTTTTTCTTCCCCTTGATAAGATATAAACCCAGAGGGTCTCTATTAAAGTCCAAGTCATAAATTCAATGAGTATAATGTAGTTTTGAAATTCAACAGAACTAAGCAACAGTGATGTCTAATTTTTAGGAAAGTTATATTCATGCTAGACTATACCCCAAAGGAAAGCCCATAGTGAGAACCATTAATAATTTCATATTTTTATGCCTATTTTATAATTGAAAGGAATTAGTTTTACCCACATGCTTAATACTTGCAATTTTTGGCAAGAGAATATGATCAAATGTGACTACCCTCAAGGTTAACCTGCCATATGAGAATTCCAATTCCTGACTATGGAAACTTCACTAATGTTTTAAAAACTCATTTACATAAAATATATCACAGAATAGCTTTTCTGGCAACATTCATAAATCTAAATCCAATTGCTATGAAGGAATCAGCTTTTCTACCAAAAATATTTTATACTACAATTTATATGCAGAATACATTACTTGGACCATCATATTACTTAGCCTGGGGATGTTTTCATGTTCTATTTTAGTTATCGGTATGCATATAAAGTTAGGTATTACAGAAATAATCATTACAGAATTATCAATAGAGCATACAGCAAATATCCTGATTTTGTAAACCATATATATTACACATAGTAGGTTCTCAAAAGTATGTTATTATGAATAAAGATAAACTGAATAAGATCCATTAATAGCATCTCTTTCTATGTTATAAGTAGAGGAATTTATGATGACTTAAAATATTGGGTTGAAGCCCAGGGATCTGATATGACTTTTCAATCTATATTTCTAACCCCCAAATATTGCTTTAGGTTGGTGTAATGGATATAGATAAAAATACAGCTCTATGAATAAGGCAATCTTATTGATAAAACTACTTCCCAGGATACTACCTGCTGTGCATTTTTTTCTCTCCATCATTCAAGTACTAACAGATATTTACCCCTATAAAATCTTTTTTTTTTGGAGGATATGGAAGAAGGAAATATTGATGATATTAAGCCCAAGAAAATAACCTAGATTAATTTACTTATATTTTCCTACTGTGTAAAGTAAGGGCAAACATCCTACTAGATAGTGTATGTACTATTTATTGACACTTTGCTAAAATAATGAAAACACAGTGCCAAAAATGAGACATGGAAAAGAAAAAAAAATGCTAATCATACGTTCCCTACTTCAAAGTGAAGATCTGGGAGAATCGTATGAGTTAAAATGTTATCATGTCTTCATTTGTCAATGTTTAAAGATTTACTGTGTTAATTTATATATTGTATTACTACTATTTATCTAGTAATGCATGATACTAAAAAGGTATCTTATGACTTGAATCAGAGTAGTTTAAAGTATAAATCTGTTTAGGAGAGATGGGAAAAAATGGGTCAGGTTTTTTGAAATTGTTGCAAGAAAGACAACTTGAGAAATTATATCAATACTTTGCCATTGTTCTCAAAGGAAGACTGACAGTGTTAGACATTTATTATTTATTTATTTTAAAGAGTTTTATTGGGGAATTGGGGGAATGGGAACAGACAAGTTGCTATCCTTTTTTGTTTGTTTGTTTGTTTTTTTGTTTTGCTCTTCAGTCTAGTTGTGGAGGACATTGCTTCACTGGCCCAAGTTGGCACCATCATTGCACTCTTCCCAGATGAGGCAGATCAGTCTCTGGCTTCTGGACAGCAGTTCACAGAGGCTGCTGGCCACTCACACTGGCTGCTGGCTACACACGGTAGCCCATGGCAACCCACCTGCCGTCGCCGGCAACTCACGGCAGCCCAGCTCCAGGTTGAGCTGTTGTTCAGCGTCTTAGCTGTAGAGGGCAGTGTCACTGGCCCTCATATGTGGGATCCGAACCGGGGCCCTCTGGCATCCCAAGCTCTTAACCAACGTGCCACTTGGCCGGCCCTAGACATTTATTTAAAAATCTCAATCCACTAGTGAGTAGAAATATAGATCAAACTCAATAAGTTTGCCAGCTTGCTTTGGTGTATTTTGGCCTGGGAATACTGCTCATGAAGAGCATCCACAGTCTTTCAAAGATGGTTCCAACCTTGTCTAGGTCTCTGTGGGGCCTGAGAGAGGAGAATTGGAAAGCACCTAAATTATCACAATCTCTTGTTTTTAAATTTTAAGTTATTAAAAGAAAGTTTTTGAAAATACTCTTTACTAATAGAAAAGTATCTTTACTGCATTATATAAAAATCCAACAGTATAGACTCTTCAATGTTAAGCATTATAAAATGATGGTAATAGTATTGAAAATAACAAAGTATCTAATTTGCACCCACAACCTAAATAGATGCCTAAAATAGAGGTGATTTAGAAGGTATGCAAAATTCAAATAATCACATTGACAAAAAAGTTTCCCTGGGTTCCTTAAAACTCAAATATTCCAAAGCATAATAAAAATAATAATAATTGTTATTATTATTATGTTATTATTTTTTCTTTAAGAAAGGCACAGCTCACAGTGGCCCAGTGGGGATGGGACCAGCAACCTTAACGTTAGCAACACCATGCTCTAACCAACTGAGCTACTGGCTGCCCGCCAAATTATAATTATTTATTAAATTTTATTACATGCTCCAGGAAAAAAAAAATTACCTAAGTGTAAATCAGTTCTTAATCGAACATGTATTTACTGGTGTACGTTATTTTTATGTAAATTCAAAGTCATGTAGGCCAAAAGCTTACTTTTATAGACTGGTCAGAAATAGAAAGGGAACTTGAACCTAGACTTGACAAGAGATATCCAACTCACTATCAAGTAGAAAAAATAATTATTATGGCCCCAGAATGTTCTCTTTAGTGCTGGAGTAACAAAGTAGAAAATCAACCATACACTGAAAGAAATTCATATTTTGGAAGAGATCAGTCTTATAAATGAGAAAAAAAAAAGTGGTACAAATCATACTTAACTTGTATGATACAAATAATATATACAAGTTATATGACAATTGTGGGTAATAAAAATGGATTCTGGCTTCAATTCTCTAAGTAATTCATGTGAAAATGCTTATTGGCATAATCTGTGGTAGACACAGGTTTTTGACTAATTGCTTGACCTGATTCACTTGCTATAACTAAATGTATCAGTGTAAATTTAATCAGTCAACCAAATCATATAAAGAAATGATCTTTTAAATTGAATTGTCCGGGCAATTTAATCAAGATGGTATCTCTAGTGTTCTTACATACGGAGTTTCAGCATTAACAACCTTGTGCCAGGTTTCTCCAGGCAGACGAAAGATGTTTTTCTCTTAGAAGACACTGAGGATATTAGGGACAAATGGAACACTAGATGCAGCACAACCTGAACTGTTCAGTTAGGACTCTATGTGCTAAAACAGGTTCTATCATGACTGCAAATAAGTGCTGTTAAAATTAAGATGACTGAATGCTTTAACCATTCTTATAATATACTTGGCATTTGAAACACTACAAAGATACGTAGATTGTTGACAAGCCAATTTTACTGAGCAATTTTTACAACTGTGGCTGCAAAAGCCTGTATGAAGTCCTCTCATTACATCCCCTTGCCCTGAGAAAATCTCAAATTATACCATATGCTCTCTACATTTCTTTTAAAAGTTCTGAAAGCTTATCTCAGCACATCTTGTATTTCTCAGTGCTATTCCCCAATTATTTTAGATTTTATTTCAGGGGGCATAAGAAGTAAGATTTTCCTTCCCTGCCTCTTGAAGTTAGATGTGGTCTTATAATTTGCTGTAGCCAATGAAATGTCACCTCTAGGTGAAAGCTTTAAGAGCCCTAGTGTAATCTGCCACACTCTTTCTTTCCCTACACCACAGGAACTGGAAATGTTCCAGACACTAGCTGCTCCATCAGCCAGGGCCTTGGAGTTCAACAGAGCGTCTAGCCAAACCAATTTTCATAAAAGCTGGATATGGATAGTGAATGATCTTAGTGGCTGGCATTCAACCACTGAGATTTTGACGTTGTCTGTTTCATTTGGCACTATAACGTAACCTATTGCATCCTTATGGATCAAGCTTGGTGCAGCACAGTATACCTTCAGAAGATGAAATGAAAAGCCCCCTGGAATAAATATTTAGAGTATTTTGAGAATCTATATGTAATGCCCTGAGAAAATAAGATTAAGCTGTATCAGCAGTTAGTAGAGTCTGAATGGCAGCACCATCAAATGACAATGTGACTTTGTAAAAGTTGAGCCGTGGATATATATTTCAGAAAAATTTATAATTTATTATTTATAAAAGGGCTGGTGATATGGATTATAAATCAAGGTGTAACCTTATGTGATCTGGAATAAAATATTAAATCTCAATAATTCAGTTTCCTCATGTAAAAATAAAAATGTAACAATATTTGTCCATTTTATCTCCCTTTAATATTGTAGGGGCAAAATTATAAGAAAAAGAAGTTTGTGGAAGTTTTAATATACAATATAAATGACATACTAATATTTTACCGCTACTAAAAGCTACATAGCAAGGTAAAATGTTTTCCTCCTTATACTGTTTTTGGTGCTAGTGATTGACAGAAAATAGAATTCTGTAAAGATGCTATAGCAGAAAAATTATAGGGTAATAATTTCCAAATTTGGGTTCCATTTCTCATTCCAGATCATTTCCATGTAAATTAAAGGTTAAGATAACTTTGACAAAATGAGAGATTCTCTATCAGTAAATCAATTGTTGTTTGAGTCAATCTCTGTTTGTCTATGTCTGTTGCTACCAGCTAAGGCCTGACACTAATTATCTGTCACCTGGATTATTTTAATGTCCCCTTAACTGGACTCCAGATTTCCAATCTGTTCTAATTCATTCCATGTTGATCAGCTTCCATACTAATGTCCCAAAACCACAACTCTAATATATCATAATTTAACTTAAAATAAAAAGCTCTCATAGACACAGACAATAGTTTAGTGGCTACCAGAGGTAAGTGGGGAAGGGTTGTAGATGAGGGTAAACTGGGTCAAATATATGGTGATGGAAGGAGAACTGACTCTGGGTGGTGAACACATAATGCAATATATAGATGATGTATTACAGAATTGTACACCTGAAGCTTGTATAATTTTACTAACCAATGTCACCCCAATAAATAAAAAATTAAAAAAAAAACAAAAAAAGCTTCTGAAGTATGGCAGAACTTTGAAAGAAAAATAGATATGCAGATGGCAATCTAGGCAGGAGAGATACCACAAATTAAATTAAGAAGATGGAAGTGAACCCAAAATGTTCACAAGTCAACAGAGAAATCTTTGTATAAGAATCTAAGGTTGGAAGAAGTATACAATTGGCGAAGTCTAGTGGTGCCACATGGGATGTCATGCTGGAGGACTTAGAAAGTTAATTAAGAATTCTGATATTAATTCAGGTGTGTTATTGAAGAAAAAGATGGCATGAGAACAGGGCACCTTCTTAAGAGATAATTACAAAATTTAGAAGTAAAGTGACAAATGACTAGGCCTTAGGCTTAAACACCACTAACTGTGGTATTTTGTATGTATGCATAAATATATATGTATCATGTATAAATACATACATGTCTAATGTATATATACCTAATTTGCATATATACATTTTTATATCTTGCATTTACATATATATTATTAGAGAACAATATAATGGAACATGATAGAATATTACATATAATTAACTAGCTCTGACATGTACACATGGCTAATATGCTGTCTAAATGGAAATGACCATCTTCAAAATGAGCAGTGAACCAGCTCTTTAAATTGCAACTTCATTTCCCAATTGTTGAGACAGGGTTAATGTAACTAATTCTAACAATCAGCAATGGCTAGTTTATGGGTAAATAGATGCTTCTAAGTATCTCATGGGATTCAGAAATACATGAGCTTAGAAAAAAGTATCTGTCCTTTATGCTTCATCTTGGAGGACTTAAAGGAAACTCTGACCTGAATCCAAACATTTATATTGGGCCAGCATATTGGATTTATTTATGGTCTATTTGTTTACTTATATATTTATTTTGAAGCCAAGAGTTCACTCTTGGGGGATTTTATACGAAAATAAAGAGGTCTGGCTTTTCTGACAATGTAGAGGCTCTGGGAACACCTGGGTCCTAATTCCAGCACAGTGCCAATTGTGTAGCAGGGTCTCTGCAGACGAAATATTCCTTCACAGTTGTCTACCGTCCCTTAGAGTGATAGGCTAAAGCTCTAAATTAAGGATATCTCCCCCAGTTAAATGCTATGCAAAAACATAACTCATAAGTCCAATCGAAAAACAGATGTGGGTGTTCTACTTCTATTTCAGGGGTAGGTGGAAGATATAGAGACCCACCAGTCATGTTTTCTTCTACTCATCACCTGAAAGGATCTATGAGGAGTCTATTCATAGCTATTCACCTCCACTTGGAAGAGGCCCATGAAAGAGTGAGTTCCTAAAGCTTAGGCTTCATCTGGTGGCTTGAGCTCTACTGCCATCAGCACCCTGCATATTACTAACACCAGCATTTAAACATAATTCCTAAGAGTGGTGACAAGAGACATGAAAAATACCTGGAACAGCATGGCTGCCTAGAATAAATCATCCTGCATTCAGAGCCAAGCTCCTCCAAATTCTGTATTACAGGGCATAGCTCGTAAAGGGATACAGTTGCATGGAACGCCCTTCAGAGAGGAAACTCCATTTTTTTTTATTTGCTGGAATGTTGGATCATCCAGACAATGATTTGTATTCATGAACAATGAAACAAGTTGTTATTATAAATTCTAAATTATGGATTACATGACGAAGAAAATTTACCTCCAAAAGTTTGCTTTTGCCAAAGAACTGCATCTTTCACTGAGCTAATGCAGAAATCAATGGACTGGAATGAATTCACAGCACATTAACTTCTTGCAAGTTACGGTAAAAGCCTTTGAAATATCGCCAAGGTGTAAAATTAAATATGACTCTCAGCCTGATTTATACTGCATGCTGGTAATGGTGAATTTGTTTCACTTACCAATAAATTTGTCTCCTAATGGACTGTGCGTCAGCTAATCCAGAGACTTACATTTAGGATTCTCTTACCTTCTATAGCCAAACAGATATCTTAAGACTTTATTTAAGGATGTTTAATGATATCCTTGCTAAAGGAAAAAAATTGCAGGAGGAGGGTGAGATTTTTATTTTCCTCTAAGAAAATTAAAAGTAAGTGACCCTCTAATTATACTAATAGAGTCAAGACACAGTGGATATGGATAATTCCAATGTACAGAGAGAAACTTCTAAACCAGGAAAAGTCTCAGGAGCAACCAGAAATATCCCTAAAACATGAGAACCAAAAAAAGAGTTTATTAATTTCCTAGGACTGTCATAACAAATTGCCACTAACTTGATGACTTCAAACACCACACATTTTTTCTTTAATTCTGGAGGCCAGAAGTCTGAAATTAAGGTGTTGATAGGGCCGTGAGCCCTCCGAAGTCTATAGGAGACAATCCTTCCTTGCCCTTCCAGTTTCTGGTGGCTCCTGATGTTCCCTGGCTTGTGGCAGCATACCTCCAATTTCTGTCTTATTTTCACATGTGTCTCTGTATCTCAAATCTCCCTATCCTTTCTCTTATAAAGACACCTGTCATTGGATTTAGAACCCCTCCTAAATCCAGGATGATCTCATTCATCTTAAGTTACTTAACTTCACTATATCTACAAAGACTCTATTTGCAAATAAGCTCACATTCACAGGTACTGGGGGTTAGGACTTAAATACATCTTTTTTTGGGGGGGTGTGTATAATTCAACCCACTAAAGAGAAAAGAAGACTAGGATAAGGAAGACAATATAACATATAGATGAGAATCTGCCCTTTGATATCAAGCTGACCTAGGCCTATATCTCACTTTAACAAGAGCTGCCTAATCCTCTAAGCCTCAATTTTATCATCTATAACAAAGATTGGCAAAGTGTAGCTTGAAGGTCAAATGCAGCCTCTGCCTGTTTCTGGAAATACTGTTTTGTTAGAACACAGCCACATCCATTTGTTTAAGCATTGTCTATGGTGGCTTTTACGTTGCAAGAACAGATGTGACTAGTTGTGATAGAGACAGTGTGACCCACCAAGTTGAAAACATTTACTATCTGGACCTTTATAGAAAACATTTGTGAACTCTAATTTATAAAATGGGAATAATAATAGTTCCCACTGCGTAAGATTTTTATGAGAATCAGATGAGAGCACTTAGCAGTGTTGATTACAAAGAAAGCAGTAAGTAAGGTGTTTCTATTAGAGAGGCACGGTGTCATGGTGGATAATAGCATGTACTTAGAAAGGAGAAAGACCTAAGTTCAAAGTCAACCAGGACACTTATTGCTAGTGCTATTAATTTGTGCATGTTATTGAACATCTTCAAGCCTCAATATTTTTGTCTGCAAAATGGAGGTAATTATTACACTTACTTCAAAGAATTTCTCTGTAGATTTGAGAGGGTCTAAAACAAGGGTCGGCAAACTTTTGCGACGGAAGAGCCACCAGGGATCAGCAAACTGCGGCTCACGAGCCACATGCGGCTCCTTGGGTATGTACATGTGGCTCTGAAGTAAAATTGAAAATGAAAATAAAACTATCATAGTTTCATTTATAATATTACTTTAAATTTTCCTTATTTGTAAAAATATATTTATGGCTCTCAAATAATTTTTAAATTGTTGTGAGGGGCAGGATTGGCTCTTCCAGGGGTCGGCAAACTTTTGAGACAGAACATACCCAAAGAGCCGCATGTGGCCCTGCTGCAGTTTGCCGACCCCTGGTCTAGAACAATGAGTTAGCCATTGCTACTATTATTCTCAGAAAAAAATGTATAACATCATCTTCAGTGTATGAGGTGGGAATGGGAGGTAGAAAGACAGTCCCAGGTTGAGAACTCCCATAGAAGAGGAGATCCAACACTGAGTCTTCTCAAGAATAATACTTTATGTTCAACACCCAAATGTGTGTGGCATGCAGGGATGGGTGGAACGCTCCTGTGAGCTTTTGTCTATTTGTATTTGTTGATCAAACATAGAGCAGGTAGTGATTAGTTTTTGTTATATGGCAGTTAAGAGTTCCATGCTAATTAAAGCAGGCATATTTAAAATAATGAACAAATGGAGCTTGAAGGCCACTGGAGATGGGAATGAAGTCAAAAGAGCTTTAAAAACACACATTACTCATTATATCCCTTCACCCCGTATTCCCAAACAATCAATCATGTCCCTCTTTCCGTGTTCCCTAACTTGCTCCTATTTTAAAATCTGAGCTCTTTGAAATGACTTACAGGGACTTGCACATCTCTTTATTGCCTGAAGTGTACCTGAAACTGAAACTCGGTAACTTCACAATGCTTCACATGTGGTAACAATTTTACAAAGTGAAGATATAACCAGGAAGCACTGAAGAACTTCCTTTGTTTTACTTCATGCTCTGCATAATCCTCTTAGCTTTATAGGGACCTATTTACAATTGTCATTGGCTTAGGAAGTTGAGGCTATAGTTGTGCATATTTGAAATACAGCTTTGGTTCAGGAAAGTGATGAGTTATTCCATCTGGAGTTAAAATGTGCTGCATTCTTCCTTCCCGTTTCCCAAAAGATAATTCAGATACAGAATTGTATACTTGAAACCTGTGTAACTGTACTAAGCATTGTCATCCCGATAAACTTTAATTTAAAATAATCATAATCATCATCATCATAATAATGACAACTGTATACAAGTGGATTTGGAAATAATATACAACAAAACCTCTGTACTGAGTTTGTTTTTTGGTCATGTATCCTGTTCTCCAGTAACCCTGCCAAATGCAAACATCAAAAATAGTTAAATCAGCTAGTTTTTGCCTATAAAAAAGAGATGAGATGAGATAAAATCTTCAAATCTTATCATTCAAGAGAATTGAGATAGTGCCAAGTAAGCTACTTTAGGATGTGATTTTTTATTTTGCAGCTGTTGGAAATGATCAGGTGAAACCATCCATACCTAGATTATTCAAAATTCAGGGACACAATGTGCAGACCCCAAAGCCAAAAATTTGGCTCTGGCTTTAATTCCACATATGATACTCAATATCTGAGGGCTTGTCAACAGTACAATTCTATGTGTAGAGATACTGAAAATGAAAAGGAAAAAGAGGAAGGTGTTGAAAGATGAAAACATTCTCACCATATAAAGGCTACCAAATATTAATATATTTGTACATTTCTCCTTTTTTGGTTAATGTCTTTGTTTTTAATGTTTGTTTGTTTTAATAAATTATATAGTCTTACCAGCAACCTAGTGATCACATTGCATCACAAGATGCCATTATGGGACTATTTACAACATCCTTAATTGATCGGCCAAGGCTAGAATAAAGCCTAGATAGTTTATCGCTATTGGAAAAGAAATATAAAATACTGAATATGTGCAAAAGATGGAATATTATGCAGTGCTGCCCAAAGAATAAACTACTCTACATATAGAAAAGCAGAGGCAGGTAATATATTAAGGGACATATTTTGGAACAAAATTACATGGACAATAAAATAAATTTTGACATTCCTAGCTGGCAAAGCTCATGCAAGTGCCTTAACCTCTCTGTTTCTTACCTATGACATGGGAATAAAAATAATATCTACTGACAGTGTCAATAACAGAATAAAATGAGTTACTAGGGGGAGAGAGCACTTAGAGAAAGGAATAACAGATTGTAAATGCTCAATACATGTTAGCTATCATTATTTATCAGGAAAAACGTTAAAAATAGAATTACCTTATAATCCAGCAATCTCACCACAGGGTATATAACCAAAGGAAATAAAGTTAGTATCTTAAAGGCATAGCTACACTCCCACAGCAGCATTATTTACAATAGCCAAGATATGGCAACAACTTAAATGTCTAACAATTGATTACTAGATAAAGAAACTATGATACTCGATAAAGAAATTATGATACCACACACACACACACACACACACACACACAGAAAAAAAAATATTACTCAGCCTTAAGAAGTAAATCTTGTCATTTGCAACAATATGGATGAACACGAAGGATAGTATGCTAAGTGAAATGAGCCAGACACAGAAAGACAAATACTGCATGATCTCCCTTATACATGTGACCTAAAATAGTTAAATAGTTGAGCTCTTAGCACAGAATAGAATGATGGTTCGAGGAGAGGAAATGGGGAGATGTTGGTACAAAGGTACAGGTTTCAGTTGTACACCATGAATAAGTTCTGGACATCCACTGCACAGTATGATGACTATAGTTAATAATACTATATTATATATTTAAAATTGCTAACAAGGTAGATCTTAATTGTTCTTAACACACACACACACACACACACACGATAACTATGTGAGGTGACAGATATGTTAACTAGCTTGATTATGGTGATCACTTTACAATCTATATCAAAACATCAAGTTGTATACCTTAAATATATACAACTTTATTTGTCAATTGTACTCTAATAAAAGTTAAAAAACAAGATAAATATATGATAAATGTAAATTAAACCACAAGCAAAATAATGACATGTTTATTTATGTTTATACTTCAGGAATATATATACTTTCAGATAAACAGATGCAGAGAAGACTGGAACATTATAAATTAAATATGAGCAAAGTTAATAGGATTTGGAGATACAGAGTGAAAGGGGAAATTATGAAACTGAATTAAAAATAAAAGAATGATGTGCATAGACTGAGGATGAGAGCATGCAGCAACTCAATCAGGAATTTTAAATGTCAGACACGGAGAAAGCTAAAGAAACAGGGGAGGAAGTGGAAGTCTGAGCTGTCAAACAAGACAAAGGAAACTAAAAGACAGAGTCACAGGAACAACAGAATCAGTGTGTGTGTGTGGGGGGGGAGGGTGAGTGGGGGGGCAGTAAATAGAGGGCAAAGCCAAACCCATGGTGCATTTCCTCCTGAGATGAAGGGGGTTCTCTTTGATTCCTTATCTCTTCATGTACCCAGCAATGGGCTCCCATATCTGAGGTTACTTTAGTTTGCTCTCGTTCTTTAAAATTAAAAATAGCCTAATAATACATCAGTTTGGTCACTCCACAGAGAAAATTACCAAAGGATATACATGACAAAGCACTTTTGTTCAACTTGGGACATAAAACATAGGGAGACAGAAAACTATTTTAAGACCTTTTAGATAACTGTTGTTATTTTTCTCCTGCTCAGAGCAGCAATGAGAAAAAGGGTGTATTTAAGATTCATGGCGTGGTGAACCATCTTTCAAACCCTTTGTGTCACACCCAGAATTTGAAAATTTGAAATATTTTAACTTTTTCTGCTGTGATACAATATCAAAACGGGGTTATGTGGGCCCTGGCATTGTATTCTTATTAAACAAATGTTATAAAATAACATAAGAAAAGCCCCAGGCAGAGTGCCTAATACATAGCATATACTCAAAAAGCTAGTATCTTGTCCCTCACCTTCTCCAAGCATGGTTCCAATACCCAAGAAAACCTGCTGAAACTTATCAAATGAATTGATTGCTACTGACATTGATGATATAAGTGGGGAGGAATGTAACGAGAAATCTGGAAAGTGGCTCCTAGGACTTAATAGTCTCAGATATGAGGATATAGGTGGTATTATTATTATTATTATTATTATTATTATTATTATTATTCCCTAGAAGAAGGAAATAGAAAGTAAAGTATTTGCAGTATAGATAGTAATGAAGAATACAATTCAGTTTTTTTAGTTTATGAAATATAATGGATCTTTAGCAAACATTTAAGTTCTAATAGGAGAAACAACAACAACAACAAAAATGTGTTTTGCAGAAGACATGAACTATAGAGGCTTAAGCCAAACTTGAAGGAGAGGAAGGACAAACGGATAGGAAAAAAATCTAAAACTGAGAACAAGACTAGAATCAAGCTTAGAGGAGGCCCAAGTCATTGTAAGGAGAAAGTAATAGACTAGAAATTGAAGAGTATTAATTGTAACCTCTGCTATCTGTAGACTAACATACAGAACATGGGCAATAAATACAGAAAAGCAAAGACCCAAGTCAAATCAGTGTAGGAAATGTATTCTGCAGTCATATCCCCACATTGTCGTGCCTGCCTACCGAACAGCATCACTATCTCAAAAGAGCCAGCTGTTCAAGGACTCATCCTCCTTGGGTGTGTGTAATTGGGTCTGGGTTTCAAGTCACTGAGACATGACCTTAGCTCAGGGGGGCTGGGCCTAGCCAGAGGGGACAGAACTATAGGAGGTTATCACGAAGCTATGGCAAGTCCCAATTCAGACAACAACAACAAAAAAAATCCATGAGCATACTATTAATATTAAAAAGCTTGTGAATATTTTCATAAAGAAGTGGGCAAATGGGTGTCAAAATGGGTTTACTGAGTGAGATCAATTCCAGAGAAAGTGATATAATTTCTTTTTTATGGATTTACTCGACTGGTAGAGAAGAAAGAGGAGGATGCTGTAGGTGGAAATAATCTGACAAATACTCTTCCTCATACTCTCAAACAATTATAGGAGCTAGATGAATTTTTGTAGTTACCCAAAGTTGATTAAGGGATCAGTGCCATCCTGAGAGATGACTCCCTGTAGGTGAATGCTGAGGAGTAGGGGATACTTGGTCCTTTTTGTTCAAGATTTTGATTAACAGCTTAAAGACACAGATGGCATGCTTATCAAAGTTTGGTATGATGTAAAGCTCAGAGTTATAGCTAATGTGTTGGATGTCCATCAAGATTTAGAGTGCTTAGAAAGCTAGAATAATGAGCTACAATTCATTATTATATGAAAGATAATACAGGGAAAAGCACAGTTCTGCAGTATGATACCCAAAAGGCAACTGAATATCTATACTCGTACTCAGAATGGGAGATGCAAAGCTTCATAGTGGTTGCTAAAAAAGACTTCAGGATTTGTTTTGTTTTGTTTTCTTGGGTTTTGTTTTTTTGTTTTGTTTGTACTATGAAAATGCATGTAGTCACTATATAAATTAAATTATGCATTTTGTTTATTTTAATGTAAATTTTATCTACCAAGAAGTATTTGAGATGGTTTACAAAACACAGCCAAACCTGCTCAGAAATTCTAGTAAAATGGTCCAAAGAAAATGGAAGAATACAATATAAGGGATACTGTACTATTATTTATTCAAGAGACATTATTTAAACATCTACTCTGGCTGAAAGTGTGTTCCTTCCCTATTATCACCTACTCAACCTGCACTTTTTAGATCCCTATTAATGGACTATTCTGATTTCCCAATTTAAATGATCCCCACCCCCTTGTTATTCCTTGTTATTCCCCTTGTTATACCTTGATTCTTTTTGTCATAGTAATTAAGACAATTTATATATTATATAGTCTGTGTATATAATTTCTTAATCTCTCTCTCAACTACTACACAGCAAGCACCAAGCCCTATGAAGGCAAGGAGCATATGTGTTTTCTCTGACACTATATACTCAAGGTATGTCATAGTGTTTGACACATAGGTGTTTAATAAGTATGCTCTGAATTAATGAATAAATGAGCTAAAACTTGGAGACTAATAACTTGGAAGGGGAGAGAAAGACATATAAAGAGATAGAGTCTAATAACTATTGTATATACCTGAAACTAATAATATTATATGTTAGCTATATTTTAATAAAAACATTGTTAAAAAAGAGATAACGTCTAATATAAATAATGTTCTATATGAAAGTATAACTATATTTCTGTGAGAATATACAACCCATCTAATGGAGGAGTTGGGAAAAATGTTCATTGAAGAAACTGACCTGCTTTAGGGCTCAAAAGATGAGTAGCAGCTCATCTGAAAAGAAAAAAGACACCAGACTGAGAGAAAAGGAAAGGAGGCAAAGTAATGGAGTCAGGCAAGGACAGCAGGTACACCGAGAACAGCGGGAAGACATTCAGTATGGTTGCGGCATATGGTACGGTTGAAAGTGACATTGGGACATCACGTTCTCTTTACATCATGTATGTGCTTATTGCCAAATGGAAACATATGGGGAAAAAAATAAGGAAGGGACTGGAAATTACATATGAGTCAGAGTACAAAACACTCTGGATATTTAGCCTGGAAAATAAAATATTTATAAATTTGTAAATGTAGGGGTGTTACATATATTTTCAGGTTTTTGAAATGCTCCTATGCAGACCATATTTTAGATTTGTTTCTAATTTGTAAAACCACACACACACACACACACACACACACACACACACACACAAATGGAAGCACTTCAAAATGGAGCTGGAGCTGCCATGCCAGAGGAGCTACCTAGCACATCTTATACCTCAGGCTTTCAGAATGTTAAAACAGGGCTAAATAATCTTTTGACTGGGTCTAAAGTAACCTAGTTTCCCAAAGAACTGCTTACAAATATAACAAGAAAGGAGATATTATGACTACCAGACTGATGGCTTCCAGACCGAAAATTAAAAACTTTGTTCAGAATTAGCGTCACTATGTTAGCTTATCTGCGCCAATAAAAATGTCTTCCTTCTATGGATGTAATGGTTTCCCTTCCCTTTTTCATAATACCCTTTGCCTTTGTCTCCTAATTGAAACACTATTTGTGCTTCTGCCTCAATCATCAGTGCTTCCCGAATAGCCATTTTTATATTATATTATATTATTATTATTATCCTGTAATCTCAAATAAATTCTTGTTGCCTCTCACTTTGGCCTTTTATTTTTTAGGTTAACAAATTAAATAAAGTTAATTTGGAACCAATGGATGGAGGAAGCTACATTTAGACTTAAAAATAACGATCTTTACAATTATTACAAGCTGACTTTTAGTAATAAGCTTCTAGTTAGCAAGGAGGTATAAAGCACAAGGTGGGTGTCTCTTTTACCACCACCATCCGAAATAAAAATACTTCTTAGAGTTCTGAGTCATCTCTTCTAATTGTCAACATCATTCATACCATCTACCTTGCCATATATAAGTTATTCCAAAATCTACATCCCTAATCTCTAATGATTTAGAAGTTTCTTTCTCCTGATCTCAAATATTTTCAATTTTTTTTTTAGATCTCTAATAATTGTTCTGTTCAGTCCTCAAACTACCCAAAGCTGAAGCCTCCATTTTCCATTCTCAATCTTGTACCTTACCCTTGTTAGTATCACTATTCATCACCGACCCAGCTTTCAGTTATTCCTGACACCACCCAGTTTCTACACCACTAATTAGTGTTATCCCTGCAGACTCTCAGATTCCTCACTCCCCAACCCCGTGCACTCTGCCTTTTTTCCCCCTCTCACAGGCGCCACTGCAATACTCTGCTGGTTGGCTTCTCTAACTTTACTTTTTCTTTTATCTAATACAACCTCAACCTGGAGTCAGAATTATCTTTTTAAAATAAACATGGCATCTTATTAGAACAGCCTTGGTTAACAACCCTACTTCCTAAAGCAGCAATGTCCTGACAGTTTGGGATTTGAAGAATCAGGAGGAGAGATAAAGGGAGAGTTAGGACAGGGGTTCCTGCCTTTCACCTACCCTCAGGCAGCTTTATCTATGGGCAGCTCTTGGGAAATACGCCCTTCTTATGAGTTTGTTCTAGATAAATATTATTAGGTAAATGTGTCAACAGAGAAAAAAAGTTGAGAAGTGCTGTCCTAAAGCTGAACTATGGAGGTGTGGCTCATTGCCTCTAAACATCTGTAGACATTTTCAGAGAAGAGTGAATTTCAAATTTTAACATTTAAAAGTGTGTATCTTTTTCAGTTTTATATAGCTTATGCCCTGTAAGCATAAGGAAGTTATGTTCAGCTTTATGTTGATACATAGTTAAGTAATTTTATCATAAAAATAATTTTAGTTAACACTGGAGTTCTGTTAGATATGAATCCCTTAGAAAAACAAGTTGAAACCATACTTGAGCTTTAAAAAAAGTGCCTTAAATAAAAGTCTTTTTAGCAAATGAGTCCCTGTACAAGTTAACTCCAATTGACATTTCTAACCTTGCCTTCTATCACCTACATATAACCCGGTCATACAGTGCTAGTTACCTTACCAAATAACAATATTCCCTTTCTCTCTTCAACAGCCAGATCAAACATCCCCTCTCTTCTCAGACACTGTTGGTGAAGCCACCCCAGATTTAGTTCATCATTGTCTTCCCAGAATATATGCACAAACAAACAAGCAAACAATAATGATTCCATATATTGTTGTTCAAGGAAATAACTAAAAGTAATTTCCACCTTCTTCATTTTAGCCAATGAATTTGCCTAACAGTTTTCTGGATAATGATACCAATCATTCACATAAACCTCCGCTGTGTGGACACCATAAGCACAAATAAAATAACACTATGGGAATGCTTCTAACACGTGAGAGAAGTTTTCTTTTATTTTTCATTTGCACATCTTTAAAAAGTTTAGCTCAAAAATATAACAAGCTTACCATATTGTGATAGACTAAATGATGGCCCCAAAGATATTCAGGTTTTAATCTTTGTAACCTGTGAATATTACGGTACCTCAAAAGAGACTTTGCAGTTGCGATTAAGCTAAGGATATTGAAACGGGAAGACTGTCCTGAATGATCAGCACAGGCTGAGTAACCACAAGTGTCCTTGTAAGAGGGAGGCAGAGGAAGATTTCACACAGGTAAAATGACACAGGAGAAGGCCATGAAAAGCTGAAGTGAGGCACTGGCTTTGAAGACACAGGAAGAGGCTATGAGCCAAGGAGCACAGCTCTAGAAACCGGAAAAGCCTGGAAAAAGGTTCGCCCCAAGACACATTGAAGGGAGCATGGCCCTGATTACATCTTGATTTTGACCCAGTGTAACTGACTTTGGAATTCTGACCTTTAGAACTGTGATAGAATAAAATGTGTTTTAAGCCACCAAGTTTGTGGTTTCTATGGGAGCCATTGAAAACTAATAGATATGCAGACATTAAAATTCTTTATACATAGCATGGATCTATATTCTGCATTTTGTTATAAATGATTGAGTACATATGATGAGCTAACACTCTGCTAGGTGTTTGTCGTAATAGAATAATGAAGTAGACAGCCCCTCCCTGAGAAGCACACCCCTCCTCTGTGGCAGAATGCACTAGCAATAAAGTAGGTAAATAAAATGTGAGAAGCACTAGGACTGGGGACCTGTATCGCGATAAGGGACAGAAAGAAGATATGCTTAGCTACTACTGGGTTCTGAGGGTTGGGGGAGGGCCTGATTGGCAAGACTGCCTACAATTTCCCAGAGGTGACATTTCTAATATATGTCCAGAAAGGTTATTAGGAGTCAACTACAGAATTAGGTCACCAGGAGAAAATATCAAAGGCATAAAATAAAGTATACGTGAACAAAAGGCAAAAGCCCATAAGAATGAAGGGCATGTATTGAGATAGGCAAAATCCCAGGACGGCTAAAGCTCAACATGTTAAGGGAGAAGGATGAGGCTTCAAGAGCTAAAAGGCAAAATCATGAAGGGCTTGGAGCCCATGCTAGGAGGTCTGGACAATTGGTTTACATTGAGAGTTTAAAACCTGTATGAGCAAGAAGCATATTTGCCTTTTGGAAAGATTCCTCTCATTGAAATAAGAGAAAAGGATGACGGGAGGAAGGACTGAGTGAAGAGAGTGAATAAACAACCACTGCAATGAATCTCAGGAAAAGGTGAGAGAAGTCTAAAGTAAAAGAGAGCAACTGAGATGGAGAAACATGGATAGAAGAAATATCTCTAAAGTCGTAATCAATTTGTATAGCAATGCTCACGTTAAAACAAAAAAGCAAAAGGAACAAAATCTCAGCATGAAAAACCGAAACATATTCTTCATCTTGTCAAACTTACATTTTCTTGCCCCAAAGTAGGCACTGTCAATTCCTCAAGTGTTGATTTGAAGACCTTTGCAATGTCTCAAGAAACAAAGGTGCAGAGGATTTAGGAAACAGGTCATTTGGCAAAACTGCAGATGACTAAATTTTTCCTATTTGTTTCTGTAGTAGACGGTGGGTTATAATTATTCAGTCCCTTCTGTGTGATGGACTTATGAGGACAGCTCACAACAGGTTCAAAAGCTCTGTCCTGTCTTTGAGACCCACAAGTCTTTGCTAGGACACTTTATAAAATGTTCTTAACCACCTCAGTTAATAAAGAAGTAACTTTCAGTCCCTGAGCATGCTCTCTCAGCTTGGCCAACATAAACTTGTCCACAGGTAGTGGTAACAGAAATCTTTCACTAATTTAAAATTCAAATCATACACAGAAAAAACTTTCTAAACATATTAAGATTAAATGCACATATTTTCCACTGACTGCAAATATGTTAAATGATAGTTCTTTATGTCACAAAGTGGTTATTTATTTATTTAGCTTTGTCTGCTATCTATATCTCCTTATATAGGATAGCCAATTAATAAAATGCTATAATAGAGTTAAGGTGCAAATGCTAAGTTATTTGTGAGTGAAATACTAATGAAGATAATTAATTGCCTACCAAAATCAATCATTTTATCTGGAATCAGATACAAAATAGATTGCATTTTCACTTTATAATTTGGTGAGTTAAAGGTAACTCACACAGTTGTCATGGAATCACTTGGAAATTGTTTTTCTGCATTTTCTATTCTTTCAAAAATATTGCTTGTCTACTTGTAGCAATGCAATTTCATTTCCTCCAATCCTAAACTGTATATCAAGGGCAAACTAGAAACAGGTATTCTGTAGTCTGTCTGACAATGTATTGTATTGTACTGCTGACTTGTCCATGGATCTGCATTCATTATACACAGCTATTCTACCCAAAAAGCTGTTTAAACACATACATCCTATCCAATGATTGCACTTAAAGTAGATCCAGACTCCTTTGCTTTGTCCCACAAGACTCTGTCTCCTTCTTCAATTGCATTTCACACTTTATCCTCACTCTCTACATTCAAACCACAGGGCTTCCTTTGTTTTTGCCAGAACTTCTTTACTGCCTTACATCCTCTGGACATGTTTGTCTCACTAACTAAAATTATTTTGCATGTATTTTTCACATGGGTGCCTGCCTTCTTCTCATTCATCAGATCTCAAATGTATGTCACTTCAGTGAGGACTTCCATGAAGTCTATCTAAATATTGTCTATTCAGCATCTTACATGCTAATCAAGATGTGAAAGTCCTTTTGTTTTGTTACTGTCCCTCACTAATCGATAAAATGCACAACTCTCTGATTTCTCCATAACTGTATATCCAAATAATAGAAGAGGATGAGGTGTTTTATTTAGAGAGCAGGTGTTCAACATATAGATTTTTATCAAATGAATGAATAAATAAACCATATGGAAGAGATATCAACATCATGGTGACATAAGACATCCCTACCTTCTCTTCACTTTTTATAACAACTAATTCAACATTCATTACCAAGCAAAAGTGCCTCTACACATTACACTCAGAAACCTGGAGGTTTCTAGCCCATCTGTGCATCTGAAAATAAACAAAGGGATCTCTGTGGAGGCTGCAAATGCATGAGAGTCAGCAAATTGGCCCATCTACACTCATTGCAATCATGAAAGAAAGAACCTAGAGAGTACAAAACTGGTCAGATACCAATGGGCAAGAGAATTTTTGAAAATCCAGCCTGCCTAAAGGGTGATTCCAGAATTCTACTGGAGTGAGATACAGAGGAGTTTAGAGGCAGAGGAGAGGGAAGAAGTTGCCAAGGTGCCCCCACCTTCCCAGTGTGACAAGGCAAGGGGGCTAGGCTTTTGGTGGTGGCAGTTACTACCTTTCCAGCAGAGGAGGTGGAGACCCAATCCTTCTCAAACTCTTCTAAAAAAAACTGAAGATAATGGAACACTTCCAAACTCATTTTACAATGCCAGCATTACCCTGATACCAAAGCCAGATGTGAACACTACAGGAAAAGAAAACTATAGGTCAATATTACTTGTAAATATAGACGCAAATATTCTCAACACAATATTAGCAAACTGAATTGGACACATTAAAAGGATTATACACCATGGCGAGTAGGACTCATCCCTGGGATATAAGGATAGTTCAACAAACACAAATCAAAACATGTAATATATCATGTTAATGCACATAGAATGAAAAATAAAAATCACACGATCATCACAATAAATGGAGAAAAAGCATTTGACAAAATACAACATCCTTTTATGATTAAAAACCCTCAATACATTGGGTATAGGAGGAACAAACTTCAACATAATAAAGGCCTTCTATGACAAACCCACAGCTGACATTATATTCAACATTAAAAATGAAGACTTTTACTCTAAGATCAGGAGCAAGACAAGGTTGCTTACTTACTCCACCACTCTTATTTAAGATGGAAAGCCTTAGCTAGAACTATTAGACAAGACAAAGAAATAAAAGACATCCAAATAGGAAAGAAGTAAAATTGTCACTATTTGCAGATATGATGTTATATATAGAAAGCTCCCAAAACGTCAAACAAAAAACTGTTGGAACTAATCAAAGATTTCAGTAAATTTCAGAATATAAAATCAATGTATAAAAATCAGTTGTGCTTTATACACTAATAATGGAACATCTAAAAAGAAATAAAGAAAACTATACCATTCACAACAGCATCAAAATCAATAAAAACACCTAGGGATAAATTTAACCAAGGAAGTGAAAACTCTGTACAATGAAAACTACAAGACTCTGTTGAAAGAAATTGAAGACAGAAACAAATGGAAAGACATCCCTATTCATGGATTGAAATGATTAATATTATTAAAATGTCCATATTACTCAAAGCCATTTAGAGATTCAATATAATCACTATCAAAATTCCAATGGCATTCTTCAGAAGTAGAAAAAGAATCCTAAAATTTGTATGGAACTACAAAGGACCCTGTATAGCCAAAACAACCCTAAGAAAGAACAAAGCTAAAGGTATCACACTTCCTGATTTCAAACTATTCTCAAAGTTATAGTAATTAAAACAGTATAGTACTATCATACAAGTAGACACATAGACCAATAGAACAGATTAGCAATCTCAGAATTGAACCCTCATATTTGGTCAACTAATATTCGACAAATAATATTCAACTAATATTGACTAATATAGGGAGCTAGGAACACCTGATGGAAAATGATAGTATCTTCAGTAAGTAGTGCTGGGAAGATGGGATAAACGCATGTAGAAAAATGAAACTGGACCCCTATCTTTCACCACTCACAAAATTCACTCAAAATGGATCAGAGACTTAAACCTAAGACTTGATACCACAAAACTAGAAGAAAATGTAAGGAAGAAGCTCCTTGACATTGGCCTTGGCAATGACTTTTTGGACATGACACTATAAGGACAAACAATAAAAGCAAAACTCAAAATAAAAAAAAAATGGTACTCTATCAAAATTAAAGCTTCTGCACAGAAAAAAAAAAAGCAACTAAGAAAATGAAAAGGCAACCTACATAATGGGAGAAATTTTTGCAAACCAAACAATAGATAAGGGTTTAATATCCGAAATATGTAAAGAATGTATACAACTCAATAACAGCAACAACAAAAGCAGTTAAATTAAACAATAAGCAGAGGAACTAAATAGACTTTTTCCAGAGAAAACATCTAACAGGTATACAAAAAAATGCTCAACGTCACTAATCAGGGAAATGCAAATCAAAACCACAATGAGATACTACTTAACACCTGTCAGAATGGCTGTCATCACGCACAGATCAAAAGTGTTGAGAACATGGAGAAAAGGGATCTCCTGTACACTGTTGGCGGGAATGTAAAGTGGTTCAGTCACTATAGAAAAAAATATAAAGGTTCCTCAAAAAATTTATAATAGAACTAAGATATGATCCAGCAATTCCACTTCTGAGTGTATATCCAAAGAAAATGAGAATAGGATATGGAAGAGGTACATGCAATCCCATGTTTATTCCAGCATTATTTGTAACAGTCAAGATACAGAAACAATATACGTGCCTATCAACAGATGAATGGATAAAGATATGGTATATCTACACAGTGGAATATTACTCAGCCATGAGAAAGACATCCTACCATTCGTGGAAACATGCATGTACCTTGAGGACATTATGCTAAGAGAAGTCAGAGAAAGACAAATGCGGTATTGTATTACTTATACATGGAATATAAAAAAGCCAAACTCATAAAAACATAGAATAAAATGAAGTTACTAGGGATGGTGAGTGTAGAGGGATAGGATAGAGGTTGTTTAAGGGTAAAACTGTGTAACGAGTAGTAAATAAGTCCTAGAGATTTAATGTACAGTATAGTAAATATAGCCAACAACAGTGTGTTATAATCAAACTTGCTGAAAGACTTGTACTTAATTATTCCAACCACTAAAAAGAAATGATAATTACATCATAAGATAGCGAAACTAATTATCACCATGTCAACATTACAATATATAAATGTATCAAATTAACATATAATACACCATGTGTGTATATATATATATATATATATATATATATATATATATACATACATACACACACACATATTATAGACATATACTGAAAAACAAAGATTAGAGTCAACCAGCTTTGGCTTTCATAAAATGGATCCATTATTGCATGTGATGTATTTAATGTTTGTGCAAGTCAAATCACTGTCAACAATGCTGTACACTAACCTGAGAAGCAGAGCAATGATGATACCAATTTTTAAAAATCATTAAACTTTAAATTGCATTCCTATAATGATACAGGTATATTTTAAATGAAGACAAGCTAATATATTGGCAATAAAGACAAACTATTATTTACTTGACTTGTATGTTAGAACTAAATTCAATTTCCCACACTTGGCATTATTGAAAAAACTTATTAGAAAACAAGACTGACAACAGAGACCAAAATCAATCAGTTTTCTCAGAGCTTGCCACTCAAACACAAATTCTCTCTTTCCATACCTTCTGTAAAATTCCTAACTTGTTAATGTTTTTAAGGTAGTAAAAAAACACCACCAATAAAGCAGAAAATTAATAAACTCCATTGTAATCATGAGTCTCAACCTTCTCTATCAATAATTATTGCAACTGTATTTAATCTTTATTATTTTCTCCATTCACCGATATCAAATTCTCCCAAGGTTAAAAACAAACAGTCTGCTACCTGACTAGTATCTCACAAAACTCTCCCAGATTGCCTAAGGTCTCTTTTTACAGTTTTATTCTATTAATCTGGATGTACTCATACATTGTATTGTACTTAATATTAACTTTTTCCTTGATATTTTGTCACCTCCCTTAGAAGACCTTCAAGGCCTGATGCCTTCTATATATATGACCAGAGCACCAATAAACACCACAAAATGTATTGGGCCTTGGCTTTCTCAGTAAAGTAGAGCAACTGCACTCACCGCCAGCAAACAGGTGCTCAAAGGTGAATACAGAATGAGGTGAGTCAAGGATCCAAAACACTCACATTCCAGATAATCAGTGAGACACAGATAGGTGCATTCATATGTCTATATTTTATGAGAGGCAGTGTGTTACTGACAAAGGACAACAATTATTAAATAACAAAGCTACTAATTCTAGACCTTGGCCAAACCTCCTGGGCTATATGTCAAAGTTCTCATCTGTTACTCCTCACCCATCTCCTTACCAGAGCTGCTGCAACGGGAGGGCTCAACAGGTCTTCCATTTTGATCAGAACAGGCTATTGCTCGAAATCGCACACCTTCTCCACATTCTTTGCTGTCTCCTTGTACCCGCAATCCTCGTTGAGGCTCCCTTCTGCCTTCAGGAAGAATGCAATCTGACCAATTTCCATAAGGTTGAGATATAAATACATCGCAAGGACATAGCTCCGTTTCCACTAAAGGGTACAGGTCAGCATCCTGGCATTTCTCCTTCTTCCTGCTTTTCCCTGTTCCAACAAGAGACATTGATATATTAATTTCACATTTGCTGTTTTATTAAAAGTCACATTATCATACTTAAAAACTCTTAGAATAGTGAATCTTAAATAAAAATGAAGTCTTTGTTTTCATTCCTTGGTGCATGGAATTAAGTCCTACAACAATGGAAGCAACTCCCAGGATAATTGTGAAATTTAGGTCAATTTGAAAAGAAAAAGAGTGTTTTCATGTTAAAGAGTGGCACAAAATATTCAGAAAATGTTTGCTACAGGGGCTAAACAGCGAGAAAACTCTTAATTTATTTATTATTTCTCCTACAATTTGTTGATAAACCAGGATTGCCTTATCACCATTTTCCCCTGATATTGATGGTTGCCAGGGAAACCAACAAAATAGTGTAAATATTAACTTCTTTCCTCTTTTGAAAGTGATTTTTTTAAAAAAAACAGAGTTTATTTATTCAAGGAGCAAAATACCCTCCCATACAATGGAGTGAGGTGGATTGCCACTTGGGGAATGGTAGACAAAGTAGAACTTATATTGGTTCTCACAATCGGGCAACTCACAAATACTGACAAAAACAATAGATTGAAATAAATGTTTAAATTGTAATGGATCATTTAATCTGAGAAAAAGCTATTGCTTCTACTTTGAGAGACCTTTTTAACTTAAGTATTGTAGAATATGACTTTACCTTACCGAATGACTTTGATGGACTTTTGAGCTGTGATTCTAACTGAATAATGACAATACAAAGTCATTTTTCACAGCTCAAGTTAAACATGAACTTGATAATCATGTTTAAGGGATCCTAAGTTAGCCTGTAACTTGATTCAATTTCATTGCCAACACATATCTTCTAGAGTCCTAAAATTTTTCCTAGATCTAGTAACTTTAATTTTGTTTCCTCTTTGGTAAGTTATTAACTAGTCTTGCTTGGTTATTAAAAAAAAAAAAAGTAGGCAGCTTTATTTGGTCTATTTCTACTCTTTATGGCTATTTTAGAAATATGTACTTGATACAAGCTGATGCCTGGATTACTTTCTCATTGTCAGATAGTTTCCCTTCCACACAACAATTCTACAGTTATCACCTGACAATTGGGTCTATGGCCTTCCCTGATATTTATGGTCACAATAAACAAGGATTTCTACAGGACCTGAAGTGATGTTGGAGGAGTTTCAGCCACACCACTGTCACCCTGGGAGGATGCATCCACTTGCTTCTACCATTAGGGTCACTTACTGAGAATATGTTTGAGAAGCCCAGTCTCTGTCATGCCTGTAAGAATTTACTGGTTGAAGATACATCAATGGTGATGACTAACTCATTCCTATCAGCATTTAACATGCCCAAGTCTCTGGTGCTTCCCAACCATTCATAAAGTACTATTGTCTCTATCTCTTCAATTTCCACTCTTGTCTCAACACATATAACCGTGGTGTCTGAGTCTACCTACTGCTTAAAAGTACCTAACTCTTTCCAAAGTCATAAAACAAAGCCCTGGAATTAAGGTTAATTTTTAAGCTCATCCCTGTTAACTCACAAGCTCCCTCCTGTTAACTTTTGACCTGTCTCATCACGTATGTTGCACCATTCTGCCCCTGGCATGTGTGGACAAAAAGGGGGTACTATAATAAATCATAAATTCCTAATTGGGCAGGTCATGGTGGGCAGTCACGGCCCAGGCCTATAACTTCTTTAGTGAAAGGATTTTAAGCAAACCCTGTCTATTGTCCTTGTACACCTGCCTAGGTTAATACACCTTTGAAATGCCACAAGTAATACCTCCTGGAAGGTATAACCACTCTTAAGGAAGCGCATAATCTTGTAATTCAATCCCTGCCTTGCTTTCTCCCACACTGGTGTAATCTTTATTAAATTATCTCCTTAATTTCAAATGCATTCAAAAAATTAAAAAAACTGTTATTCTCCAGAGCATTTGAGATTTTTCTCCTTGTTATATTGCCAGTTTGGGCTGAAATAAATTATTATAAAAATTCTCTACAGGTTTGGGTGTTTCTTACATCAACACATGCTACAAGCTAGTAATACTGAGGGTGGACAAAATGACATGTTACATGGAAAGTAAATAAAAAAAAAAAAAAAAAAAGGAAGTGACTGCATAGGTGACCTGATCATAAATTCCTAAATGGATAGGTTATGGTCGGTAGTCACACCCCAGGCATATAACTTCTTTATTAAAAGGCTTATCTTTGCCTTAAGCAAGCCCTGTTCATTGTTTATATGCATTTATTGGGTTGTGGGAAAAGTCATGATGTATTTTTCTGTTTTTTTGTTGCAAAAATGCAGTCATGACTTTTCCGACAACCCAATAGGTTGATGCTTCTTTGAAATGCCTCTTTTTAGACCTCTCCTTCAGAAAGGTGATGACCCTCTAGAGGACACATAAACTCCTCAACTATTCTGCAATCCGATCCCCATATTGTTCTCTCTCACCTTTACGCAATCTTAATTTCCCTCCTTAATTCCAAATGCATACAAGAAGCTGCAAACTCACTTCTTGGAAGCATTTTTCTCAGTCTGAGATCTTGCTTCCAGGCATATCCTATCCTCTGTTTGACTCAAATAAACTCATAAAAATTCTCTATAGATTTGTATGTTTCTTAAATTGATATGAGCATCTTTCAGTTCCTAAAAATTACTCATTTGGCTCTGGCCTTTGCATGGCATGCTCCAGACATTCTCACCAGTTCTACCCTCCCTTCATAGCCTAGTTAATGCCTACTGGTCCTTCAGGTACAAATGAATAGATTGCTCCCTCCAAAATGCCATCCTTGAACACGCTCTTCATCTCATGTCTGAAAGAGGTACTCTTCTGTACTTAAACAGTTTGCAGTGGACTGAATAATGGCTCTCCAAGGATGTTCACATCCTAACACCTGGAAACTGGAAACATGCTTCCTTAGATGGCAAATTAAAACTTTGTAGATGTGACTAAGATTATGGACTTTGAAAGTAGGAGATTATTCTGGATTATCTGGGTGGGTCTAACTTAATCACAGGGTCTTAAAATCAGAGAACCTTTCCTAACTGAGTAGAAAGTCAGAGGAAATATGACTATGGAAGAATGGTCAGAGATACAATGTTACTAGATTTCAAGATGGAGGAAGGGAGAATCATGAGCCAAGGAATGTGAGCAGCCTATATAAACTGGAAAAGGAAAGGAAACAGATTTTCCCTAGAGCCTCCACGAAGGAATTCAGTCCAGCCAACATCTTGTTTTCAGCCCTGTAAAATCCATCTCTGACTTCACTCCTACAGAGCTGTAAGATTACAAATCTGTGTTGTTCTAAGCACCAAATTTGTAGTAATTTGTTACAGCAACAATAAGAAACTAATATGGGAACCTTTATAAACAGCTATTGAGCAGTTACTACACTATGTTATAATTACGTGTAATAAAAATCTCTATCTCCCATTAGACTGTAAACCCTTAAGTTAGGATCATGTCTATCTAATTCTCTTGTAGTATTCCCGAAGCCTAGCACACATAAGTGGTAAACAAAAAGTGCTCATGGAACAATTTAAGATTTTTTTTAAAGGGAGAAAGAAGGAGGAAAGAGAAAGAGAGAGAAAGAGAGAGAGAGAATGCTCATTTACAAGGCAACCAGAAATTACCAGAACAAATATTCCGTACAAAAATACACTGTCTCTATATTTGTGTTACCCCTCTTAATTACATGCAATCACTGTTTGACGAATGATTTGAGCAAGTTAGTTAATGCAGAAATGGTTTTCATGATAAGAAACAAATTATCAGTGGTCCTTTCTTTGATTATCTTCCAGTCAAAATCAGCATTAACCTTTGGATTCAAACCAGCTAGTACTAATTTAAAAAACAAAAAAAAACACTACAATTCTAAAGACAGCTTTCCTCCTTAAATCAGAGGGAAACATGTGACTAATCCCACAAAAACACAGAACTACAAATGTTAAATATGTATGTATTAGTTATCTAGTTATATGTATATAAAACCCAGACAGTTTGTCTATGTGATGGATTATTCCAACATTTTAAAGAAACAACTGCTTTAATTGCCACTCTGTCTAAAACCTGTATTGGTCTAGTTTAAGTACAATACACAGAACACTCAGATATTAAATTAAAGCCTCTTTTTAAAAATAGAAAAAAGAAAAACACCCTAGATGGTCCACTATTCAATGAATGGCTTGTATTTGTGTATTCTTTGCCATGTGTGTCAGTGTTAAAGAGTGACATTGTTTTATGGTCTAAGTTTGTGCTTTTTATTGTCATCCATGTTAAGGATTTCTTTTTAAGTTTACTGCCAAATTACACGGAGAAGACAAACTACAAGCATTATACCACAGTGCTGTATCACAAAAATAAATCATCAGAAGTTGAAAATTTTAATTCACTACTTTTTTTTAACATATCACCTAGATATTAAGATGCACAAAAGATTAATTAGCCAGCTAAAATCAAAGCAGATAATTATTTTGAAAAAAAAAAATTCAAAATAATTTTTGGTGTGAAAAATTCTTAGGATAGAGTTTACAGGAAAATGTTCATCAGTTCTTCAATATTTACACAAAAAGTATATTTTAAATAAAATTAAAATTCATCAAAGTATTGACAATTTTTAACAAGCTATGCTGGTTATAAAATAAATAAATACCCTAGAATTCTCAATATTTTCCTTCCTCAGTTTGCAAGTAAAAAATATCTTTAGCAAACTTCAAGACAAAGAAAAACCAGCAACCAATTAAAACTTTTTTTTTCCCCTCTAAAAGAAAGTCTTGCACCTCTCAAAGATATATAGAAAATAACTGGATAATGACTTCTAAAACATTGTGTGAACATGCAAACCAAGTTTCGCTAAGTTGCTCATTGAACTTGAAATTATTCCTGTCACACACATTGTAATCCATTATATTGTTTCTCCATAGAAATTTGTTTTATCTGCGAAACATAAGCAATGTTGCATAAAATTATATATGTACAGATTTCTGTAGGAGAGCACAAAGTACAACATATTTTATTTGATATTTCTATTTGTGATTATAAGTTTCATCTACACTTGAATGAATGGGGTTCTGATTTGTATGCAGAAATCCTGTTAAAGCCTCTCATCCATTAAGTAAATCCATTAGAGTGAGTTAAATTTAAAACAATCTTACAAGCAGTGCATTCAAACAAAAAGGTCTTGAAAACAAGAGAATTAGTACTTAAACTGCCGATAAGAACAAGTGGTCATCTGTGCTGAGTTCTTCAATGTCAATACAGTTGTATTACCCCATGATTATTTTGGCAGTTTTCCTTTGTTTCTCCATTTCCTGAATTAAGTTTTCTGCTTATACAAATATACATAGAATTAAGAGAAGTTCTGGCATATTAATCTAGACAAGCAGTAAAATACACTACTCTATCAATTATTTGTATATTACAGGCAAAAATCGCTCCAGGACCTCATTTAAACTAGTTATTGATTTAATTTCCATTAAATTTCATGGATGTAAACAGAACCAATAATTATTAATATACCACAAAAGCAGAATATTTATGCAACTTGATTTTTGCCTTTCACTATTAAAATTTGTAAATGTCAAATTGCTCATAAAATAATAACAAACAACATCAATAAAGGTTAGATGTACCTTTGATGTTCTTTACAAACCAGTGACTGCTTTCACCCTTGCTGAGTTCTCGGCATGACAAATACCAGAAACTCAGCCATTAACTACTCTAGGGAAATTGGTGAATGTATTGCTGTTTAGGACTACAAAGGTTATAAAGCTGTACAGAGAAGAACTTTATAGCTACAGAACGCTTCACATCTTTCATTCATTTCACATATATTATTTGAGCACATAGTATGTGCGAAGCATAGGCACAGAGGGGTGTGGGGAGACCTGATATAACCTCCTCTCCTTCTACAGCTTATGTGGTCCTTGGAAAGTTCAGGAGTGCATCGCCTTGTCTGAAGCTAAAGAATGAAAAGCACACCTTACCTGTGATCTGCCGCCTTCTACTTCGGGTTGTTTCACAATTTGTGGAACAGGGCGTAAACTTGGACCAAGCAGTGAAGGTGCAGTCATCTCGACATGGGACAGTGCATTCTTGCACGAGGGGAGGCATGCTCTTTGTCTGCTTGAGGCATTCGGTCATCTCTGATGACTGGTTATCATCAGAGACACATGAAACAGCTAAAAAATGAACAAACAAAAACATGTGGCTATTTTGTTATTATTTTGATTAAGTTAGTCTGCTGCTGGTTCTTTGACAAAAGATCAGAATTCCTCAATGCTTGAAAATTTAGTTATCACTGTGATTATAAAAGGTGTTCAAGATAGCCACCCATATTTCTCTCTGGAAATTAAATGTTTATTGTTGCTGGTGGAGATATTTGAGGATTTAATTGGTTACATTATTAATCCAAACCCTACAATGATAGCAGTCAAAATAACTTTCAGAAATCTATCATATGTCCTGCTTGTGAGTATCTGATCTCTAGGGACAATATAAAACTAGAAAAAAGAATATGTAACAGTGAGTAACATAAGGACAAAACTATTAAAAAATCATCTGAACTCTTCCTAGATTTGATTGTTGGTTTGCTTGTTTAAATGGCACTTATAGAAATGATCCTATTTTCACTTCATAGTTATTATTTAAAGAAGAATTCCTGCTGTCTGTAACTAAATTTTTCTTCTCCTTATTAAAATTTCAGGATCAGTAAAAAATCCTTAATTTTTTTCAAGTACAGGCACAATCTATCCAGATAACTCTCATTAAAAATATCCTGCCAACTGCAGATAACTCTTCAAGATTTCTCTCATATACTTTTTCAACTAGAATGTCTCTAACCATACTGTAAAATAACTAATAATCTAGAAGTAAAACATTTTTAAAATTTTGCTTATTTTATTCTTTGGACCAATGACTTATTTTATTCCATTATGAATGAATGATATTTTGTGTCTCTTTTATTCACCGGATTACTTATGGAATCTTTGTGAATATATCTTTACGTTCTCTGAACAGCATTTCTCAATCTGGGCCTACTGACATTTTAGATTGGATAATTTTTTTTGTGGGTACACGAGTTTGTCTTGTGCATTGTAGGATATATAACAGCATCTCTGGCCTCTACCCATTAGTTGCTGGTAGCACAAACACCCGTCCAGTTGAGAAAATCAAAAATTACTCCAGGCATTGCCATACATTGCCCTCAGTTAAAACCACTCTTCTAAACTTATCCCTAACCATGGATGTCTATGAGAATACAGAAATGCTATGGCATGACTTCAGACCCACTCTATCAGCATCTATGGGGGAGAAATCAAGGAATATTTTTGTCTGTAACCATCTCAGGTGGTTCTGATCCAGCCTGCTCACTGACTAACCATATTTGGTCTGGTGCCTTCAGACATGTGTGTGTTAATGGATATTTGCTGAGCTCATTATTGTAAAGAAACCATAGTGTAGGATTATTTTTATCACAGCCCTTGAACATCTACTGAATTACAAGAAATAAAGAGAACACAGCTTAGGGTCAATGTTGTTAAAACTCTTTATATAAACTTTTCCAAAACAGAGTAAGTATACATAGGGGTTCTGTTCAGTTGCCCATTTTTCTTATATTCTGGATTATTTTCTTTATTCTAAGCACAACAAAGAACAAGTCAATCTGAATACCATAAATTGTTTTTTTTTTCTTTTAAAATTAGTGAAAGCCAAACCTATCTAGTGCTTAAGATGACACACAGTACTTCCCAGTCTGTAAATCTGCACTGTGGCAGATGGAGCTATTCATTCCTTTGGAATAGTTTTGTTTGTAGCCACACCCTAGTAACAAAATCCATTGCATATCAAGCCAACATCACCTGTATTTTCTTTACTGGGAATATAAGAGCCATTAACGATGAACACAGCAAGATACTTCCTTAAGTAGGGTACAAGCAAATGCTATTTGAATTACATTTGGATAACCAATTTGGAGTCAAATTAAGGGGCTTTTATTCAGCCAAGTTACTTTTTTTTCCAAAATGGCAACACACTGAAAAACATGAAGATTTTTAAATACTTTTAAAAAGCATTGCTATTTGAAATTTAAGCATCTATGTATCTATGAATGAGGATTTTTTCCCACTGATAATAAATTATTTTACTATATTCAAAAGAAATTATAGAAAACAAATAAGTCTAAAATTTAAGTGTTATGATAAACAATCAGTGACATTTTGAAGTTCTATAACAAAAACTAAAAGAGAATACACTGGATTTATGAATGTCTATAATAATGAACTATTTTGCATTAATAAAAGAAAGCATAAGAAATTAAGAAAAATAGCTATAGTATATGATGTAATGAACAGACCTTGTTGTCAAATGGCATGAAAGCAAATCTGAATCCAAGCATCTAGGAGTTACATGAACTGAGGTGCATTAATTAAATTCTTTATGCTTTAGTCTCACCTTTAAAATGAGTATAATAAGAGCATCTATAACAAAGAGTTGTAAGAATTCTTAACAGTGTCTTACGCACGATAAGGGGGCATAAATACTATCTATTATTATCCTTTATATTTGTTTTTAAATTCATTTTAAATCAATCAGGTTATACTTCTCATATCACATATCCATGTATGCACTCTCACTCTCCATGCCTATGTCTTCCTTGGCCAGTCTCAGAATTGGAAGGATAAAGGCAAGGAGAAAACTGTGGTTGAATCTTCACTTAATTCTGGCACTACATTTAAAATCACCATTAATCAACCAATACATCAGCTATGCCCTGAACACATTCACTATATTAACAGAGCTTCACAGAGTATATCACATCCATCACTAACTGATATAGTAGAGTAGTCACATGGGGACTCTAGAGGTCACTAAGGGTCACAGAATGCATTTAAAGTTGTAGCATGAAGTTTGGCTACACCCACATTAATCTGAAGACCACTGCTCTATGTTACTATTGATGATGAAGTAACCCAAGGGTGAACAGCAGCTAACACACTTACAGGCTGTGGAATACCAGTTTAGTCTAGGCATTAAGGTTCTCAGATTTCTTTAAGTTTAAGATTGATCTTTTTCAAATGTGAAAAGAATTTAAAAAACTAAATAAAAACAAACTCAGATACAGAATGGTGGTTACCAGTGGGAAAAGAGGGTGGGAGGAGCATCAAGTGGGTAAAGGAGGTCAAATACATGGTAATGTAAGGAAACTAAACTTCGGGTGGTGGGCACACAATATGGTACACAGATGTCAAATTATAATTATATACCTGAAAACTATATAAGGTTATTAACCAATGTTACCCAATAAATTTAATAAGAAATAATCATCAGACACAGAAATATGAATAAGTAAAATGAAACAATTTCCTTCTTGGGAATATTCTAGTATAAAAGGAATCATTTAATTAACAGACACTTGATGAATGACTAGGTACTGAACTATTGGAGGGAGTAGGGAAATACTGAAGAAATAGAAAGCAAGAAGTTTGCTGGACCAGAAAACCAGCAAAGGAAGGAAAACAGCTACATACACAAAGGAAATGAAAAGTGAAGACATTTAGATAAAATAGGGATAACTTAATAGGTAGCTACAGGTAAACTCAACTGAGAGGCCCCTTCCACTAGGCAATGCACTCATGGCAAAGAATATTTTAAAAATATATTATTCTTAACCTGTAATATAGTTCTGTGACTAATATTAAAGATTTATAGACTCCTTAATCCAGAGAACTCCTTTTGAAGAATAAATCAGAAGCAGTAGAGTGTGCTGATTAAACTGTAGCCCTTGGTATCAAATGGAACTAAGGCTGACTCTTGATGTTTTTATTGTTGCCTTGGGCAAATTATGTAAACTCTCTTAAGACTCAACTCATCCAAACAACAGGAATGATAATAATCCCTACATCATATAACAAATTGATGCAGATGAAGTGTTTAGCATAGAACTAAGTACTTACTTAGTACACTAGCACATGTGCCCTGAGACTTATACATTATTATGGAGAAGGCTATTTGAAATGAAATGTAAGAAATGGCATCCATTATCACTTGTTTTGATTTGTGATTCAGGAAGAAGTTTCCAAATCCCACAAAACCTGGTTGAACCCAAAGAAATGTGACTGGAGACTCTTGAATTACACTGTTCAAGTCAATAGCTTCTTCCAAAGACTGCATGGCCTTCCCAAGTATTTTTTATATTTCCAAGTGACATTCTGCACATTCTGCTTAGCATCTACAAAAATGAGGCCACAATATAAACTGCCATATAAGATTGCCATTCCAGGAAAAGTCAGAAACTGAAATTTAAGGCTGGTAGGGAAGCATCAAGATCAAAATCCTTAACACTGCTTAACAAAGAGCTTAACGAGAGGAGAGTGAACATTTATACAAAAGAGTGCTGCCCATATTTACACCTTTACACCTCACTTACTGAGGTGGTGAGATCCAGCGGAAACAGGTACCATTCCCCTCTGTGCTTAGGCTGAATTCACAAGAATTTTAACATGTAAGTAATATCTAGGAGCATATATCAAAGCTTTTCTGAACGATTTGGGCCTATCTACTGATAAGAGCAGTGAACATAAATCAGAAAAAAAACAAAAACAAAAAACGGCTTGCACCCTCCCTGGAATCAGTGTTAAACCTTTTAAAAGGCACTTTCTCTACCTCCATGGTGGTCTAGACACTAGACTTCCCTTATATACCTACATTGTTGTTACCTACAACTTCTCTTGATAGACTTTACTGAACTCAATCTATTCCTTCATCCATCCACTCATTTGGTCACAAAATATACACATAATGAACTACAAACAATGATAAAAGCACTGTGCGCACACACATGTACATGTATACAAATAATCGAGCTTCCAGGAGGCAGTAACAAGCAGGTAGACAGATAATACAACATAGTACAATATTGCCATTTCCCCAATAATGATAACCAGTGGGGAAACCTGACATAGAAGGGATAAGTAGGTACTTCAGTCTCGAATGGAATGGATGTATAATGTGCAGGCTGGAAAAAGTAAGCCATTACAGAGAATTTATATGTCAGACATCTGCTGTTTAGTTGAACTTTGAGTCCTGGGTCCTTGGGATCATAGCAAATCACTCACAGGCCACAATCTAGAGAAAAGATTTATCTTCTGGTGCTTTTAAGTATTTAACATACTGTACAATACTGGTGGAAAAGGTCTTTCCACCAGGAAAGGGAGAGGCAATTACTACTGACCCTCACTGTCATATATTTCTATGTGAACTGACTTGTTTAACAGGAGTGGCTCTTCAATGCTTAATTATATTTGATTTATTAAACTTGAAATAGTGTCATCTTTATTGGAGGACAATTGTACGCCCTAGTAAAATTAGTTAAGATGGCTCTGGAACAATCTCATTACTGTGCACTGTTTGAAATTCAGCTATCTTAAGCTCTGGGCAGAAAGCTCTCAGTGTAGCTGCCAGGGACAGCTGGGTATTCTTGTTAAGGAATGACGGAGGAGCAAATGGTGGAGCCAAGCCACTCAGGCAAGGGCTGTCAGACAAGAACAGTCGCTTGGTAAGTGGGTTACATAGGGTCACCTGGAACCCTCCAAAAACCTCCGTGAAGCCTGAGGTCACCTCTTCCTATCCATAGTGTCTACTAAAGCACTTAACACATAGAATTGAGTTAGGCTACTTCATCTTTCTCTTAATTACTACACAGACTGAACCTTGAGAAAGAATCATCAAAAAAAGGAGGAAGAGTTACTAATTGCTTTCCTGTTATCTGAGTTTCAATTCTACCAGCATGAAAAAAAAATCCCCTGACAGAAAATGTACAATTATCTGAGAATTTAGCAAAAGAAACAAAGCAGAGACTTGTATGACTTCTCAGTGTGTCTCTGTTAATTTTTTTAAAAAAGGAACTGCTGTTCATGTGGGATGGTTAAGCAGGCTTCTTAGGCTTCAATGAAGATGAACTACTACTCAATGGCTCATCTTTCTGCCCCCTGTCACCTCTAAACTCTAATAGTCACACGTGCCATGATAAAAGTCTGTCTTCTTTTCAATTTTGATATGAAGAGGGCAGGAGTTGCCAGCCTTATGTTAAGAAATGATAACTTCTGCCTGGAAAGACTAAATGAAGAGATGGCACCTGCTACTTGAGACCTGTCCGCGCTCATCACCTTCACCAAGGACATCCACGTGACTTTTCTGAAGTTGCTCCTGACCAGAGTTCAAGTCTAATAGTTTACAAGGAAGGGTAGGAAGAATTCCTTTCAAGAGGCCATGATCTCCAGGAAATGGGGGTGACATGTTAGGAAGAAAGAAGGACTCTCTTAGCTTACTGTCCTGCATATGAACTATTTCAGTTCCGGTACAGTGCTCAATTTATAAGCATGTCAAGGAGCAGAGAGGATGGGCACCGACTGTTCAGCTCAACCAACGTTCAGACAATATGATCTCTATGGCAGGCCCTGCACTAGTGGCGGGACACACAGATGAAAAAAACAGAAATATAATTTCACTACAGTCAGGGTCCTGCAAGAGCAGAGGGCTGGGACCTCAGGCACTGGGCAGTCAGAGGAGGCTTCCTGGAAGGGGAGACATATGAAGGACGAGTAGGATGTATCTAGAGAAGACAACATGAGCTAGGCCAGGGGCTTGGCATACCACGTGCCTGCAAGGAGAAACAAGTAATGGGACGGGACGGCTTCCTGCCCTTGCTACGCACATGGAAGTGCTACGCCTGCTGGGACTCTTCAATTCCCTTTTGCTAAGACTCATAACACTTACATGTTTCATGTTTGTCGTGAGATTAGTAATTTAATGACACTATGCCAGGCTGCCTCTAATATGGGGGTCTAGTGTTAAGACACAAGAAGAGGTCACCAAACACAACTCTGAAAAAAGTTTAACTGCAATAACAAAGGTGAAATAGATTGGTTTTATTCTTCTACGTTAATATATATCTTCATAATGAGTTGGAAAACCAGGTTCTAGTAAAAAATGTGTCCACACAAGGATGTGGGCCCAGCCCCAGGTCTCTGGCCTGCACCCTTCCCTTCTCACCCCCAGCTGGGTTCTACTTCAGGAGGATCTCCTTGCGCTGTGAATGAGCACTGCAGTCCATCCCCCAAAGCTCAATTCACATACCAGCCACCCCGTCCATCTCTCAGGCTTGGGGTGTACATATAGGCACTGCAAGCTTTCCTCAAGGTCACATACAAAGAAGAGATCATGCATGTGCTTGCATCCATCTCAGGCCATTTGGGCAAGGAATTCCATGGTCCTGACGACTTAGCAGAGTTTAAATAGGGGGATGGGTGGGGAAACATGGACTCCGATAGGGCTTCTCACTCATGGGAAGGAGCAGAGCCAGAAGGCGGCCAGAGAAGAGCCCTCCAAGATGTGGAGGTCAGGGCAGCTACCTCTTTCTGAGTCTGAGGGGGAACTGCTCTCCATTCCAATTATTTCATTAAAGGCTGACATAATCATCCTTAAGAGCTCCCTTCCTACTAGGCAATCAGGAAAGACATAAATGCCAATTAACACAATCTCAGTTTTGGCTACTTTAATTAGTTCTCTTCCTGTTTAAAATAATTCTTTTTAGGCAAATACACAGTCTTGCTCTTTCAATCACTCCCCTTCTGCTCTCCAGGATGTCACCTGCGTGGCTTTGGCAGCCAGCAAGGGTTTCACATCTGCATAACAGTCCTTCAGAAGCTCTCTGGGTCTCTGCCAGCATGTTCAATGAGTGACCCTTGCCTACATGATGACTGCTTGTCCTGGTGACATTCACTGCTGAAGTCTCATCTCAGGCTAAAACCCTCGTGGTAATTCCTTCTCAGCCTGGTCAGGGGCCACAGTCCTCTGGCCGATGAGGCCTCACTCCACCTTGGTACCTGCTGGTGTCTGCTGGGGCTCTGTGATCAGTGCCCTGGGAGATCCAGGGTAGGCTCTCCTGTTAAGCCTGCCAGATAGCACCATCAGGTACCACACACTCCGCAGGGCAAGTGGGGCCTTCTGGAGGCTCTCTGTGGCACAGGAAACTCAGGGAGCATCTGAGGAGGCATTAAGTCCCTCCTGAAGTGGAGTCCCTGTAGGTCATCTCTTCCCAGAGTTCCAAACAGAACATGGAGCAGGAACACTCTAGCCTTTTTCTTTTTCCTTAGCCAAACTCCATTTCTAGAACGTCAGCCCTGAGTCAGGGGAAATCATGACACACATTCCTTTTACTCTACCTCCACCCCTCCCATCCCGTCTCTTCTCTTTTCCTTCCCAAAGGCTCCCTCCCTGTCAAGGAAGCAGAGTGCTTTTCTTTAATCCTGCCTGATAGACTTTTCCTGCATTGCATCAGTCCCCCATCTGAGCTGGTATTTATCCCTGTCCCTGAAGCTATAATGGCAGACAGGATGCAGAGAAATCTGATTGGATTAAGGATATAAATTGAGGGCCAGCTGAGTGGCTCAGTTGGTTAAGAGCTCCCTCAAGAGTGTGAACTCCAAGCAACAGCAGTTTGATTCCCAACCCGAGCTGAGCTGCCGCTGAGCTGCCAATAGGTGGCAGGATGGCTCAGCTAAAAAAAATAATAATAATAAAAAATTATATATATATATTTTATATATATAATATTTATATATATTATATATAATATTTATATATAAAAATATATAAAAATTTATATATATATAAACTTATATATATATAAACTTATATATATATATAGATAGATAGATATAGATATAGATATATATAAAACTTGAGAAGTATTTTAAAAATAGGAAGCCTGCCATACACATGCTTCACCACTGAGTGCCGAGGTCCAGGAGAGCTGAGCCTGTGACTGGCTTGTATTCTTAGGTATGTGTCTCCTAGTAAGTGACATTAAGATGCCTCAAATATAGTAATGGATTCTTTCAAGCCCACCATGGAGTAGGAGGGGCAGGGGTCATTGTACAATGTTCCTGAGGGAGAGCTCAGTGTCAAGTGCTGAGGGATTTAGATGTTGTTTGATAATTCAATGCCATATGTCCTTTAGTACAGGCATACCTTGCTGTATTGTGCTTCGCTTCATTGTACTTCACAGGTGTCGTGCATTTTTACAAGTTAAAGGCAAGACCCACCACCAGCAAAAAGATTACGACTCGCTTTACTGCTGTGTTCTGGAGCCAAACCCACAATATCTCCGAGGTATGTCGGCATCAGGAAAGCCCCATAAGATTTTTTTTTTTAATGTTAGTGTGTTTCCAGGGTACTATTGTTTTCCTGTTGCCGCTGTAACAAATTACCACAAACTTAGAAGTTTAAGAGGAAAAAAATTTGTTTTCTTACAATTCTGGCAGCCAGAAGTCTGAAAGCAGTTTCCCCAGGCTGACGTCATGGTGTCAGCAGGGCTGGCTCCTTCTGGAGGCTCTAGGGAGAATCAGGTGTCTTGTCTTCCCAGCTCCCCCAGGCTGCCTACAACCTCCAGCTTCAAAGCCAAGACTGTAGTGTTATCACATCCTTCCCTCTGTCGCTCTGATTCCGTCATCCGGGTGCCTCCTGCCTCCCTCTTATAAAGGCTGCTGTGATCCTATTGGACACACCTGGATAATCTCCTCACCTGAGGATCCTTATTTTAATCACATATGCAAAGTCCCCTTTGACATGTGAGGTAAAGTATTCACAGGTTTCAGAAATTAGACTTTGGGCATTTTGGAGAGCTATTATTCAGCCTACAACACGAGGCAAAGGTATTTCTTCCTAGCCCTGACGCATTGCCTCATCCACTGGACTGCAGGGGTCGGCAAACTTTGACGGAAGAGCCAATCCTGTTCCTCACAATTTAAAAATTATTCGAGAGCCAAAAATATATTTTTACATAATCACCATTATGTGAATAATATCCTTTAAAAATTTTATAAATGAAACTATGATAGTTTTATTTGCATTTTCAATTTTCCTTTAGAGCCACATGTACATACCCAAAGAGACGCATGTGGCTTGTGAGCCACAGTTTGCCAACCCATGTACTAGAGTATGACCCAAGCCTGTCTCATCTACTCCCATCATTGAAAGACAAGCAAATTTGACACAAGTTTACCATGACTTCCCATTCCCTGCTCTCACAACAGGTTTTTTAAATTTAATTTTATTTTTTATTTTCGCCACAGATTTTTATGTTGTTGTTGTTTTAATTCTTTGGCTTTTCAAGCACCCTGCCTAGTTTCCCTCAGCCAACCAGATTATCTGATTACTTTTAGAACTGCTCTTCCTACATTCATTATGCTGGGGTGTTATTAGGGAAAATAGAGATGTAGACTTATTTATTATTCAAGACCAAGCATAATTAAGAACGTACATCTACATTAAACAAAACAAACAAACATACAAAACCTCACAGACACAGGCAATAGTATGGTGGTTACCAGAGGGTAAAGGGAGAAAAAGGGGAGGTAGATCAGCGTGAAGGGGGTCAAATAGATGGTGATGGAAGGAGACTTAACTTTGGGTGGTGAACATACACTGCAATACATAACAGATGATGCATTATAGAATTGCATACTCGAAACATATAATCTTATTAACAAATGTCACCCCAATAAATTTAATAAAATTAAAAAATAAATAAACAGAAGGGCATTCCAATGACAAATCCCAGTATTTGGGTTGAACCATGCAAAATAGAAAGCCACTTTCTCTCTGCCAACTATCATGCTTCGATTTTTTACTTCATAAATGACTAAAGGGAAAAAATCTCAATTTGGAATATCAATTGAAATATCTCCAATATTCAGAGAAATACTGGAGCTGGGAAGGACATGAGAACAGCTAGAAGTAACAGACAGTTCTATATCCTGGAAAAGAAGGCTAATTATGCTTTTTTTCAGAGCAAGCATGTCTTGCAGACTCTACTCTGGGAACATGCGCTGAACTGTCCACCATGAGTGAAGGGAGCCATTCGCCACTCCCACATTTCCAGGGCCAAGAGCTGGCCAGGGTTAGGATGCACTTCCATATGGTCACTTGGGTGCTGTGTGTAATAGTCTTCCCTGCTTATCTGTGCCTAGTCACTTTGGCTGCAGAGAACAGGGAAGGAATACGCTAATCGTCTAAGTGACCAGGGCTGGTATGGACAAGGCCAGGAGCCATGGTAACATAAGAAAAAAAAAAAAAAGGAAAGGTGGTCCCCTCTAGCATTGGTATTTCCCAGGCATGAAGACTGGGGTCACCCCTGCCTGACCAGGATAATTTCTCCACTCAAAGACCCAGGCCCATTTCCGCAAATTTCAATCACCTCAGCTTAACCAACCAACCACTCCACATATTCTCAGTCACTTAGTAAATACCCTAGCAATTCCATTTCTGTGACAATTGTAAGTAATAGAGAAGGTTTCTTTTCTTTCTTTCTTTCTTTCTTTCTTTCTTTCTTTCTTTCTTTCTTTCTTTCTTTCTTTCTTTCTTTCTTTCTTTCTTTTTTCCTTCTTTCTATCCTTCTTTCTTTCTTTTTTTACTTGCTATTATCCAAATGATTCTATATAGAAGTGAAAGCCAATTCTTGCCCTTGTGTTCATGCAGACATCACCATGAGGCTAAATCGTGTCCTAGAGAAGGACAATTGAATGCTTTTCTTCCTTGGATTTAGGGTTCCCACTGATGGCTCCTTCTGCACTCTAGTTTTTGAAGCTGCTTACTCTCCTTATGTTACTCAAATGCTTTCATTTTCCCCTTGTATTTTCCCTCTCCCTGTGCAGAGCACAGTGTTTGGAGGTCCCATTCTTCAAAACCAGCATTTGAATAACATGTATGCTTATTATTACATGCTGACTGACATATATGCAACATTTGAGTGGAACAGCATGAGTTGTGGAAATTGAATTAAACAATAAACCCGTAATTGCTTGTTAGGGTGCTTTAATTGACTCATAAGTACCATATGTGAAGCTGCGTGGCTGCAGGAGCCCAATTATAAACTTGCTTATGGAAAGATACAACTCATTTTGCATGTTGGAAGCATATTTCCCAATTATTGTTACCCTCTCAGGAAAAAAAAATTCAAATAAATAAGAAATGTTTTATAAGCTAATAATATGTGCTTGGTCTGTAGGTAAACCTGAAGCATTTTATTTAGGTTCTAACACAAATCAGAACATGCAGAGTTAAAAATCCCATTCATTTTATTTCAAGGCATTTGTTAAGCCCTGGAATTCTCTGTGTTCACAGCTAACCAAAGAAATGTACACAGGTAGGGCTCTCGGATACAAGAGCCCTAACTTTAAAATATTGGCAAGAATAAACATTTCAGGAAACAAGAGGCCAAAATAAAGTTAAAAACAATTCATAAATTAAGTCTGCCCCCCCTCAAAAAAATAAATAAAAAGAATAGCTAATACATATGGGGGTCACAGAGGAGGAAGAAGGGAGATCTTAAATTCTGGTTGCTGATCTGGTATGTCAAATTCCAGAAAGGGATGGTAGGAATTGTTGTCAAGTCACCTAGTCATGTTTAGAAGCAAAGTGACCAGGATCAGCTGTGGGCCTTGGGGGCTGGCTGGTGAAAATAGCAAACACATGAGGTCCAAACTGTTCTTAGGAAAATCAGAAACTCAGGGGGTCCCATACAAGTTAGAGTAAGCAGCTTCAAAAACTAGAGTGCAGAAGGAGCCATCAGTGGGAACCCTAAATCCAAGGAAGAAAAGCATTCAATTGTCCTTCTCTAGGACACGATTTAGCCTCATGGTGATGTCTGCATGAACACAAATGATGCTAGAATAGCTTTGGACCCCCAGGATCTCCATTAGCCACAAGTATCTTAATCCCCAACCACTCCTTCCTCTAAACTAGACTAAAAATATATACACTCTGAACAGAGAGGAAAAGCAAGACAAACTCAGATTTAAAAGTTCTTAGCGACCCTCTTTTCACTTAAATTGCCTCTCCGAGTCCTTCTTCCTAAAGAGAAATATTAAAACCTATATAAAGATTATAAATGCTTGTAAATTATAAATGTATATAAAGCATCCCATTCAGCAAGACTTTTGGCAGCAAATCAGTCTAGATTCAGTCATGACAGTGAACATGAAGGAGTTATCATGGCAACCAAACTTTGTATACATCCAGTGAGTCTCTCCCTGATTTTACAATACCTTAGAGGAGCTCCATTTTTTTCAGTTGACTTTTCTTCATTAAAAATAATTCAATGGGGAAAGACTGAGAATCGTATAGTGTTTCTTTTGGGGGTGATTAAATATTCTGGAATTACATTCGTGTTTTAGGTAGTGGTTGCACAGCTCTGTGAATGCAGTAAATACTACCAAATTGTACACTTTAAAGAGTGAATTTTATCTCGACAAAGCTACTGTAAAAATTCTGAATCTCAAGCAAACAAATGTAATTTTAGAAAAGGAGTTCAGAATTATGTCACAAAATAATGTCAATTAGGCAGTGCATTTGCAGAAATCCTGGGAATCATAAGCATTTACCAGCTAGCAAAAAAATTATTCTCCTCAAAGTTATGCTCAAAACCATTTATATTAACTTTTATAAATAAGAGTGTGTCCATAAATAATGAATTAAGATTTTATCATGAATTCAGTCCTTTTCACAGGCTTCTGATCTGCAGTTTTATTTTTACATTTTGTCCTGCATTAAGGGGGAAAAAAGTATTTGCTTAGACTGTCTGTTGTGTCATATTTACTAAATTAGAATTCTGCTTAACGTTATTTGGAGGGTACAGTCAGTTGAACTATGAAACACACAGTAATATAAGACAGAATTTTGCCTTAAGAGGGCTCATAATCTACACAGAATATTCAACTTTCAGTATGTGGGGAGAGGGGACACTAAATATATAAATATCTATGAACCACTGGTATTTAAATGTATACAGGGTACATAAGCATTGTGTGGTGGTTAGAGTTATTTTCTTACCATGTTATAAAAATCTATCAGGTAGGAAATCATCTAACTTTCCATATAAATGTGTACTTGTTTTCTATCCTTCTTTCTATATCATGGCCTCATTAGAGGTATAAACTAATGATGAGATGCTTTCTAGTATTTCCAAGTCATTTTTCTCATAGCCATTGAAAAGGCATCAGATCAGGTTCCTTCAGCAATATCTTCCACATCTAAATTATGTGTCAAATGCCTAATAAATCCTCAGTTCAAATAGTATGAACGTTTTTTGACATTTCTTTTTTATATTTGGAAAAAAAATCATACATACTTCATTCTACAAAATATTGCCTATAATATGCTAGAAGCATTATGCTGCTCCAGTGCCTATTTTATGTACATGTACAAGGGAAATGTATATTCGGCAGGTGTGAAAGAATAAATATGCTAATTCACACACTGCATATAGAAGGTGATTTATTTCATTTTTAAAGGAATATGGCAGTATTTACACAAGTTTCACCTGTATATCTGCAAACAGCTGTTGTGCAACTGACTTCCAAATCAGGAGAAGAAACGGGCTGGGTATTTTTTAACAGTTGCTCTGGGTTTGACAGATGGATGGTGTTTTTAGTTATCTCCTGCACTTCACATAAAGTCACAGGGAAGAGTTGGACCAAATCACTGTAGCAAGTAATTATAGATTTTTAAAAAATGTACCTACTCTTGGAGTATAAAAGGTAAGATTCTTAAAAACCTATGTAAAACAGAAAATTTAACTATTATCTGTCATGAAATAAGCTATTGATAATAAGCACCGTATCTTTTATCAGGAGGCTAAACTTTATGTCATAAAACCATTCCAGTAACAGTAACTAAGTAACAAATGAGATGTGAAACTCGGATTTAGAAATAACTTAGTGTTCTCTATTGGAAAACAACTGCAAAGATGTAGGGTATTAGTTATCTCATTGCTACAGAGAAACATATCAGAAAAATAACCACATTTATTTGCCTCTTCACCAAAGTTTACTACATTTTCTTGTGGGTCTCTCTACTTAAAACATTTTCTAAGGAACTTTTCTTTTTCTACAAATGACTTTTCTCTTTGTAGATCACTGAGTGCTCATGCTTTACATGAAACCATAATCACCGCTATTATAATAAATTGCCTGTTATACACAAAGCTGATGCCATGTCAAGAAGACATTTGTTTTCATTTTGTTGGGTCTCCTCTTCCATAAACTCTGCCAAGCTGCCAAGCTGCTACTGAAATTATGTTTATTCATCCACATTTCCTCATTGGTCCCTCAGGAGGCCATGCATTTGCTACATCCTTTATGAAAAACAAATTTGTTACACTTTAATTCTATTTTAGAATCTCAAACTTAATAAAATTCTATAATAAAAGTATGAGTAAAGGTGGGTACAGAGGATCATATGCACTATATATATTCAATGCTCATACAACTTAGCTTCTTTCACAAGACTTTTTAATGAAGAACAACCCACTTCATATAATATGTAAATAGATTCCTGAGAAGTCGTATGCAAGAAATATGAAGGAAATGAATCTATTTTAATGCAACAGAGAAGCCTGCTCCTGAAAGGCTTTCTCTCTGGAATAATGGTATTTAACCTCAAAGATTCATTTTTCAATGCAAACAACCAATACTGTGCTTACGTGAAATTGAATTTGTTTAAAGTGATAATATATCTCAATCAAATGACCTTCAATTTCTTATGTGTAATATTTTACCCATGAAAATTGGCTGAATTCACAGTAAAACTGCCTTTTGATGTCTTACCGGTTAGGAGTTAAGTTAGGAACTTGATCAATGTTTACCCTTAAGCACTGAAAAATTATTAACCTTAATGTGGCTAACAATGTTCAATTCATACATTTAAATATTTTGAGGTAGTAATGGCCACCTGCATGATTCAAAGCACCTGGATCATTGGGACCTACAACCAGATCTTCTGATAACACTTTGTCTTACACATTTGTTTCAAGTCTTCACACCACCCAAGTGAAACTTGTTTTTCAGTCAGAGTTCCATGCCAATGACCAGGACCCAAGCACAATCAGAGATGGCAGTGTGGCCAGTCAGGAGAATGAGTCTAGCTCTGACTTTTCCTGGAAAAGCTGTGTGACCAACTAGGCTAGGCTTATTGAGACTCACGTGTATTTATAGGTAAAATGAAAGAGTTGGACCAGGATGATCTGGGTTCCTTCCAGCTCTAATACCCCTTGATTACATTATGAGTACAAATCATTCTCATGTGTATTGTCACAATTTTCTATTGAGAATTTACAAGATTACCATAGCCAGCTGGTACTAAAGCAAGCATTTATATATAATTGTTTTTATTTCACTTAGTGACATGTTGTTAAGTACACACAGCATATTAACACATGAAGGAAAATATTCTACAATTTTGGTTAAAAAAATCCATACTTCACTTAGGAAGGCATTTTATATAACAAATATATATTAGTTGGACCTCCAGGTAAAGATTGTAGAGCAGAAGCTTGAATATACCTCTACTTCCTTCTAAAAACTCATCACAACTTTGTTAAACATTAAAAAAATGGAAAAGAACAGAATGGTGTCATGATTTTTGAAGCTGTAAATCAAACTGAAGGATTGAATTGACCAAAGAAAATATGAAATTCTACAGTGGAAACAGCAAAAACCAAGGATTGATCTGACATCACAAAATCTCTAGAAGTGAGGTTGAACGTGGGGGGTTGGGGTGGTGGGGGGGGGTGAAGGAATGGATGTGCTTAAAAATCAGAAATAGCCCAGAATATGTTTATGAGGCAGTCAGGCCCCCAGCTCACTCTCTCTCATGCCACATTGCTATGATTTTCACCTTCCTCCTCCATTTCCCAAAGACTTGAGGTTAAAAAGGGTAACCATAGGCTCTTTGTACAGAGGCAAAGACCTAGTTGAGAGGATTACTTACCATTGCCACACTGAATATTGAAACCTCTCACCTTGTTTCATAACTCAGTTCCCAAAACACTGACAACCAAGTCTCCCCCTTCCAGGGACACAATTTGAAAGTCTTCTATGGAAAATCTGAGCAGTACAAGAGGAAAGACCCAACTATATTGACATGAAAAGTTTCCCACTGAATGGCACAGCTAGATCACCCTATTCTCAAGCTGGCATGGACAGCCAAATTCATGTAACTCATTTTGTCACTTTGAAAGAGAAGCAGAAAAACAAGAATTAGCAGATACCTGAAGAACAGGTAAAAGACAGTTGCCAATACAAACCACGAGAAAAAAAACCAAATTGGAACAAACTGAAATATTTTCAGGGGAGAAAACTTTGAGAATAATAAAAAAAAAAACTATCAGTAAAACCATCATATATATATATATATATATATATATATATATATATAATTTCAACCATGAAACTGGAAGTGAATACTTTGTAAAAGAAATATTGAACAAATAAAGATCTTTTAGAAATTAAAATGAAATAGAAATTAAAAGAGAAACTCAAACAAGTGTAAGATTAATTTAAAATCTTTCAAAATAGAGTAAAATGACAAATAGATGGAAACTAGGAGAAAAAAAGATTAGAAAACCTATCCAGGAAGTCTAACATCTGGATTTTAGCATTTCTAGAGACAGAGAACAAAAAATGCAAGGGAGCAAATTATTTAAAAATAATAATAATAATTCAAGGAAATTTCAAGAATATATAGAGGGTGATAGAAAAGTACATACATATTTTAAGAAAGGAAATAAACTATATTAAAATTGTAATACTCAATACATACTGATAACAAAAGATGAATACAAGTCACGTTTGACTTCTGCAATCACACATTGCTACCATAATTCAATTCAATTTCTAAAAGTAATACATAGATAATGTCTTTTAAAATGTGTATACATTTTTTTGGCACCCCTGGTATATTTCCAAATTTAAAGGAAATGTTGAATGCCTAATAAACACAATTAATACAGATCCATATGAAGCTACATCTTAGTGAAATTTTAGAACAATGTGAACACAGATCTCAAATATGTTTAATTTCTTGCCTCTATTGATTTCTAGAGGGATATTTGCAAAATTCTGAAGGAAAATTGTTTCCAAGTTAGAATTTTATACCTTACCTACTTATCATTCAAATGTGAGAACAGAATGAAGGCATTTTCAGATATTAATGACTGAATTTTTTAGCTCCAAATCCTTTCTCAGGAAACTACAAAAGGATGAACTTCTCTAAAAGAAGAGAAAAAAAAAAAAGAGCAGAGGATAGAATGAGAAGAGAGGATGATGATGAAGAGAGGTCCCAGGATGATGGATGTGTGCTAAATATAGAGACTGAGTCCAGATTGAGTAGGTCAGAAATATCCATGAGCTTTTGTCTTAACCATGAAACTGATAGATCTGATCATCTTGAGAAAACATTCACTCATTCAATGGAAATTTTGAGGTTATTTCAGTGCTGAGAAGATGAAAAATGAAGAAGAAAAACCCAGAAAATTAATAACTCCAGGGATAATAAAATGTTATATGGAAAGAAACATTATTGTAGTTTACTTACACATGGTAAGCCTTTCAAACACATGTATATAGTCATATTAATATAAACACTGAACACATTGATCTAATAAAATTACATTATAGCTCTATGGAGAAATGGGAAGCAAACATGCATAGTGAGGGCAGGGTGGGAGGAGAGCTAAATCCTTATCATTCATAGTGGAATGGCAATAGTTAATGCTTAAATCTGAATATATAAGAAGTTACAAACCAAACATATTTTCTGGAGAAGTGGTTTAAAAAACAACATAATCAGCATAAGTGAAAGGCATTGACTTTGAGAAAGGGGAAATGAGGGCAAACGTCACAGAACTGTTTTAATTTTTCATATTTGTTGGAGAACTAGTGACCTTTTAAATTATGGACATGCATACATTTGTTAACAATAAAAACTAAAATTTAAATGAATGACAGAATAAATAAAACAGATTAAATATAACATCTTTAAAATATTCTCACAAGTATATAAAATAGTATATCAAACCATATTCATAATATACTGGATAATGTGTCATTAATACATTCCTTATAAGCAAAGTCTTTTCAATTTGCTTTCTTTTGCCAATAAAATACAATGGAGTATAATTTTATAGTTCAGTCCTCTAGATATTCCACCTATTTTTTTTTCTTATCCTTCTCAACAAAAACACCATAAAAAGTGGCAGATTTTTTTTCTTCTAACTCCGTGAAAGAAACAGAGACAGTTATATCAATCGTTTTCATTTATTAATGGTTTACTATGTGCCACGTGTTCTATTCAGTCGTATGAAGCAAAAACATAAAAAAGAAACCCAGTCCTTGGTTTTTGATAGCTAACATTTTTGGTTGGGAAGAAGGTAGGTTAGAGGGGCACGGCGATATTATTGACTTTTAACCTCCAAAGGGAGAAACTAGAATAGAACACAAAGAAAACTCTGTTGATAACAGAACTCAACATGATAAGGATGAAATGCAATGGTTACTGGCTCATAATGAGAGACAAATGAGCAGAAACGCCAGGGACCACAAAAGAGAGTAATTGTTACTGAGCTGTGTAGAAAGGCAAAGGTAGCTGGTTAATTAGGTTCATTTCTTGGTTCACTTTTCTTATTTATAACTATTTTGACTCTTTTGGGACCTTCAAATCCCCCAAATTACTGATTTAGAAATAATACAAGTTCAGATTATATTTCTACATTCCTGTTTTTCTATTTATAGAAGAGTAGCACTAATTTCTGCATCTCTTTGATTTCACAAGTCACAGAGAAACAGTCCAGCACAATTCCAATGTAGTAGACATGAATTTTGGTAGTCTCCACTCCTTCAAGCTCCTGCTTGTTAAACACATAATTCCAGAAATCAATTTGAGAGACAGCCTAGGATAATTAAGAAATGCAAACCAAAATAATCTCAGCCAAAACAGACTCATTAGTGACTGTGGAAGTATCTGCTTCCTTACAAACTGTGTGTAAACTTGTGGGGAAATGGATGCAAATGTGCAATATTGTCTGTGGTTATTTCAAAACAAAATGAAACAATTATTTAAAAAACAAATAAACAACAACAACAACAAAACAACCAGGAAGGGATAGTGGGCGAGGGTAAATTCAAATAAAAACATCCAAGAAAACAGTTGGTGGCCTGGGTGTGAAAATGGTAAAATATTCTTAAAATACTTGGCTCTAACATATTTAAGCACTGCTAAAAATCAAATCGCCCAGTAGTCTGTTTACTTGGGAAAGCTGAACCACTGTGAAAGACACCAAGATGACAGCAATCCGTATCAAAATGAAACTGAGTTCAAGAAATTCCGAGCAGAGTTCTAAGACTCTGTCTTACTTAAATATGATTGAGGATTCTAAAAATTATATGATGACAGTATTTTTGTGCTTGGGACTCCAAATGCAAGTTACATAATGGACACATTTTTGGGTAAGTGGGAACTGATAATTAATGAACCAAGATAAAGCTAAAGGTCAACACAACCTCCTACCTAATGGGTTGATGTGAAAGTTTAGTTTCTTTTAAGTTACTTTCCAAATATTGGAAGCAGACTACACCTATTTTTTAAACAGTGAAATGCTCTTGGTTTTATTAATCTTCAATTCTGATTGTCTAAATTAGCATAGTAAAAATAAGTCTGGAAAGTAATCCAGGCATTTGAATATAACATCATTGACAAAATGAGTTTGTGTTGAAATCATCAAAATTGACATGCTATCCTTTTACAAACAATTAAATGGAAGCTAGCTAAAGAATCCAGAATTAATTTAGCCAATACCCTCTTAATGATGATAGGATAAACCCAAAGGGTTAAATAAATGCCTGAATTATAGATCCATACTTTTTTCAAAAGAGAAAAATTAGGGTAAGAAAAGAATGTAACATTGCCCTTTGGTAAGAAATCTTAAAATAAAATTCTATAACTTTGTTTTTTAATCTGGATATTTGGGTTAAATTATAGATTTTTAAAAAATTATTATTTTATATACCCTAAATTTATTTCCCTTAATTTTGAAAGGTAGTTCCTCTTCCTTTCATTAACAGAGACAGAAAACAGTAAACTCACATTCTTGGCATAATCTTCAGATATATGAAAGCTTTTATTCCTTCTCAATTACCCACTATCAAAGGAAAATGGCTCTGAGTTCTTTAGAGCCTTTAACTACATAATCAATTCTTTCTAAGATTTTCAAACACACTGAATGGGATATGAACTGAATATTTGTGTCTCCCAAAATTCATATATTGAAGCCCTGGCTTCCAATATGGTGGTGTTTAGAGATGAGGCCTTTGGGATAATTAGGGTTAGATTAGGTTGTAAAGGTAGGGCCCCCATGATGGGATTAGTGAGTTCATAAGAAGATAAAGAGAAATAGAAATACCTCTCTCTCTGCTGTACACCCCAGGAAAGACCATGAGAGGACACAGTAATAGGGAGGTCATCTGCAAGCCACAAAGAAAGTTTCACCAGAACCTAGAACCTAACCCTCTGGAACATTAATCTTAAACTTCCAGCCTCCAAAATGGTGAGAAAATAAATTTCTGTTGTTTTAGTCACCCAGGCTATGGTATTTTTGTTGTGACAGCTCAAGTTGACTAATACAGTTTGTGAATATTACAGAATTTTAAAGCTAGAAAAGTACTCAGAGATGACTCATTCCAAGGGTTAAAAATTGGTGGCCTTTTGGATTAGCCTGCAGTTTGCTTTGTAGGTATTTATAACATCAAAAAACAAAACAAAACAAAAACAAAAATGTCAAAAGCTTCTTTAGGGGTGATAATTATTTTACACAAGTCCCGTCATGGTCAACTGCATTATTTCTGCCCTAATAACACATTTGCATAACTTGGTTCATGCCTATGATTCTGATTTCTGCCAAACTTCTTTCTCCTTTGAAACATGAAGAAACTAAAGATGGGAGATGTAAGGGGACTTGCCCAACCGAGTAATTAAATGAAAACATAATTTAAAATGAAAAATGGGTCTAGAACACAGATCTCTTGATACTCTAACTAGTTTTAACTGCACAGCCTGCTTAAGGGTTATGTTAGTGAACTACAGTTCCAAGACATAAGACTAACAAATAATTTGGCTACCTGAAGCATAGACACCAGGGGAAACTATCAAGCAAACTATTCATCTACCCAGATGAATTAATTCTAAAAAGGTACATAGTAACTTTGAAAATGAAAATATCATCACTTTGGAAGTAAAGAGGCAAAAGAAAAATTCTAATACTATATTCCTTGAGTAGTTCTGTTAATATTGACTTCAGAAATAATTTAAAGCGTTTTTGGTAGGGAAATATGATCATAGAGATCATGGCAAAGGAAAGAGCAGAAAAAGGAAAATAGTTATGACAATTGTCTAAATATTATATTAAAAGAGTGAGTCAATCTATTAGAATATCTACATTTTAATCTAATTACAGTATGTACTTCCCCATGAATATTAAAGAATTATTGTAATTAATATCCCAGAAGTTTCCCTGTCACCAGTGTGCTACATCTCCTGATATTTCTTCTCCTCAAAAATATACTGATGATACACAATCAGTAAAATAAAAACAGGAGAAAAACTAGGGAGTGATACGCCTTTCTTGCACATCTTACAAATATCTGAAAAAGGCAAATAATCAAAGTATCATTATCCTAGATAATGGGTCCTGAGCTCCTCTCAATATGTATGTTTGTCAGTAAAAGATAAAATGTTACATGTGTGTGTTGTGAGAATGTACCAAGAAATTTCCATAGATATTATGTTATTTGATCATTCCCCAAACTGGGAAATAGGTAAGGCAGGGAGTGATCTCCATTTCAGACTGGAGGAAACTGAGGCTCACAATGCTAAAATCATGTCCAATACAGTTGGCCACAAATCCAAGTTTTCTGCAGTCATTCTAGTTCACATTTCACATGTTAGGAATTAATGCTCCTGAGGTTATTGTTGCCTTCATTACAAAAGTTCATAGACTCAGCATGTCTCAAGCAAGTTCATTTTTAGTAGGCTTAAGGAAATGTAGCAGTTACTCAGTTGATGTCGGCCTGTAAGATAGATTCTAAGCCCACGTGTATCCATATTACAGGATTTTACATTAAAATCCTTATATTATAAATGATTTATTTATTGATTTAGTCACCATTTCAATAAAAATATTTTTAATACCAAAGCCTTAGCAGCTTATGTTTATGAGTGTTCAGTGGGAGAGTTGTGAGAAGGATGGAAAGATAAGTATGGAACAAATCCTACCATCTAGACAGGACCTTTACCGTAGAGCCGGAATGAGATGTTATACACACATCTAAAAAGTCTTCCTGGTGCATGACCAGTATTTCTAGAAGTTCATGGTGCCAGGAGGGGACTGAAGTTCTAGCAGGTATTGAAGGTTATAATAACCCACGGTTATCCTGCTCCTTTCAAATGGAGGTCTGGAGCAAATCCATACCAGATAAAGGCCGGAGACCCACCTGTAGAATCCTACTGCCCTCTTTGAATGACAGCCTTCCCTGAAACCACCCACAGCCATCTTGGTGGTCTTCCTTGGTGGTGACATAGTTTAAATTTCCACATAATCCCTCTGGGTTCCACCCCCCTTTCCATCTGCTCTGATGGCTTGATACTGGCTCACCTTTGCTTTAATTTAATTCTCATACCGTTTTTACATAAAGCTGGCTTTTCTTTCCTGGTGCTTAGCCCCACCAGGCTTCTCTTTGAAATGCAACCTATCGCAGTCCTGGTCCACTCACAACCTGTGGTTTTCCCCACCTCTGGACTGAATGGTGGCAGAGATGCTCCTGGAGGTAGCTCCTTCTCAGGACCGTGAATGACGCATACGATCCAGGCTGGTAATATGGGGAAGGAGGGGTTCCTTCAGAGAGGGCACAGCATGGCTAATTAGCCCTCCTCTGATTAAAACCTAAGGTTTGTGTGGGAAATACGACCAGAAAGCAAGCACACAGCACTGTGGATGGCCCTGGATGTCCTACTAAGGGCTTTGGTCTCCACAGGTAATGGGGCTCTGCGGAATATGTTGTTTTCAGGAAAGGAATATGTTTTAGGATATCTAATGAATGTCCATAGTAAAAGCCTTTGAAAAAAGCTGCAAGTACTCAGACAGCCCTCAAATCCATACATTTACAACCAAGGACACTAACATAAATGACTGATGAAGGCTGATAACCAGGTTGTGATACCTGGAAAAATAAAGTTACTAAAGCCATGTCGAAATAGTCACCCACTGAATAAATATTTACTGAGTGCCTTCTAAATGCGGGGTACTGTGTTTGACACTGAAGGGATCCAAAGTAGAAGATACGGCATCTGATATGGCATCTGCTCGTAGTGGGCCTACAAGCAGTGCCTGACTGCTCTCGCTTTCCTGAGCCTCCATATGGTGACATGGGACAGCAAGAGTAGAATGCAGAAAGTCACAGAAGCTTCCAGTAAGTTATCTGCTTATCTGAGAGCCATGCATTCTTCTTGTTTCCCGTGATGTTATCTTTAAAAAATCAATAACAGGCTTGCTATTGCTGAAGATATTTTGTCAAATTAATTTCACATATTCATATCCAGTCCTAAATAAACATATTTTATAGTTATAATAAGTTTACATCTAAATCATCTAAGTCTGCAAATTAAATCAGCCCTTAATTACGGCCGCAAATGCTCTTGTAGATGCGATTACATGAGATTGAAAGGTCAACTCTATTTTGAATCATTTTATAAAACAAGACAAAGACAAATAAGGTTCACTTTAGAGATTTGACTAGCAATTAAAATAACAAAACAACAACAACACAAAAAAACATGTCTTTTCAGGGAATATGTCCATGAGGAAATTTCAGTGGGAATATCAGAATTCCTTTTATGGAAAAACAAAAAACAAAAACCAAACAACTAAAGTGTCTTCTACCTTAAAAAAGAAAAGCTTGCTTTACTCGTTCTCAGATATTTGAAAGAGGCAGCATCTCAGTATTGGTGCCTGAGGGTACAAATGCTCACTTATGCAGAGAGTTGGGGGGAGAAGAAAGCGAAGGGAAGGGGAAGGAGAAAGAAAATAAAGTTAAAGAAAATCAGCATGAAAAGGGGAAAGTGTCAGAGCAAAGCACAAGAGAATAAATGGAGAAATATTTTGCTCTGATATATGAATAAGTGGTAAGATTAAAATGCACACTTAAAGGAGACTATTAGAAACACAGGATAAAGCCCCACTCTCCATTTAGAATGTTCTAGCAGGTTAAGAATGAGCAGCTGAGTAAAATATCACTGCAGCTCTTCCCACAGTCATTATTACATGAACCATTACGATTTTGTCACTATTATTTGTCTCATCCCACAACACTGTTGATCAGTGTCTTGACATTTGGGATGGAAGATTAGAGAGTGGGGTAGTGGTATTGAGCAGGCCATCGGTCCTCAAAAGAGAGACAAGTTAGACTATCCATTTTCTCCAAATATCTTTTTCAAACAGCAACTCTTTCCAGTGGTTTCATTGAAAGTATGTCCAGATGGCCTCAAAACTGGCAAACTAATAAGGGGGAGAAGAGATAGCACTGAATATGCTAAAGAACTACTAAGACACTGAGGGCCCGACATTTTGCTACATGTCTTACAAAATCATTGTCTAGTAAAGCAAGCCTATAAATTAGAAAATACACTCTTTGGTTTGCAGATGAAGAATCTAAAGCTCAGGAAAGTCTATCATATTTCTTCAAATAAAAAACCAGTAAATTGAGGCACTAATATTTATATCTATGGTCACCAAACTTCACAGCATGTGTTCAATGCAGGCTGCTTAATGGCTTCCAAAGAGGGAAACACACAGTTTGAATATAAGTTCACTTGAAGATGTTTAATTGTAAAAAATCATTTTTTTTCCTTTCACATATTTCCCTTAATGTTGAATTTTCTTTAATACCCAGCAAAATCTTTTCCTGGGTATTTACTGAATCTTTCATTTAGTGAATCATACACATAAAATGTCATTAATAGATTTTGACCAATATAATTACAAAATATATGTTCTATTGACACATAATACATTTTCCAGCCAAGTATAGCAATGTGTGCTACCAAAGATAAGTGTGTCCACGGTGTGTGTGTGTGTGTGTGTGTGTGTGTGTGTGTGTGTATCTTCATTTAAGAGAGGTATTTGAAAGTACTTTAGCTTGAACAATAGGCATTGACACTGTATCAGTTACCTGCTGCTGCATACAAACGCCCCAAAACAAAGACTTAATACAACTGTGGGTTGCCCAGGCTATTTTCCCCCTGGTTTTGCCTTGGCTTACTCATGGGACTGCATTCAGCTGGAGAGTAAGCTAGAGGCTGAGCTGAGCTGCCACAGATGGCATAGCTGGATTTCTTTTCCTATGGTGTTGCACACTCAAGGACTTCAAGGTTTCCTCAAATGATGGTGGCAGCTATCCGAGAGGGCAAGCTCCCGTGGGCAAGCATTTACCAACTCTTTGATTGTTTCATCTTAACTAATGTCCTATTGGCTAAAGCAAGTCACATGGACAAGAACAGACTCAAGGTTAAGGGGGACTTCACCACAGGACATAGATATAAGGCTATAAGATTCATTGGGCGCTATTAAAACCACAGTCTACCACAGATGCCTTTTTGGACTTGAAAAGAGCTTTCCTTTGAAGGATGAGTGAGTAGCCTTGTTGTTCATGCTTCTGAAGAGATGTAATCAGATGTCTGATGTTTGAGGATTTAAGGGGTAAACATGCCTAATCTTTAAGATCAATTTCCAAAGAAAGAAGGGGGATAGAGGACAAAAGTTGGTAGATCCAGGAGTTGGTGGGTCATGGAATCAGTCCTGAATGGGGGCTCTAGGTCAGATATAGCCATGATATGTGGATATGTATGAAAAATAAAAGTACTGAGCACGAAGATATGCAAAATTGGTAGCCCACCACTGTGAAACCTTGGTTCTAATTTCCATTCACGGCTTGGACTGTTTTCATACTTAGAACCCTGGTGGCCCAGGGATATTCAGCAAAGATTATCACTACAGGACCAATATGGCAGACCAGCCTTCAACAGAAACTTCTTGCATCACTGAGAATCCAAGCCTGTAGTAGACTTCATAGATGCACATTCTATTCCTGTTTGGATGTGCATGACAGGCTACCATGTCTATGGTTTTCAGAAAAGAATAAGATACAGCAGATAGATGGTCAAAAATAGCATAGTGTTACCTAAACCTTACAGAGGGCTTACAATGTGCCAGGTACTATTCTACATATCTACAGTTGGATTATATTATCTTTCTCATTTTATAGAGAAGGAAATACACACACACACACACACACACACACACACAAATTAATTAACTTCCAAACCCAAGGAGTTGTTAGCCAGGCAGTCTCACTCCAGGCCCCCAACTCTGAACCACTGGTCATATTACTTTCCTAGGAGATCAGTTAATTAGAACAATTAATGGTGTGATTATATTTGCGACTCTTTAGAAAGTTTGTGCTGATTTTAAAAGCACTCATGAATTGTGAATTGTCTATTGGTATGTTTTAATTTTACCCATACTTCTAGTCCCTTCCCAGATCCCTGTGTCTGTGCAAAGATATATTTATTTTTTCTCAATAGTGAACTGACATATCTTACAGTTTCTTCCTATTTTGAGATACTTTTAGAAAAATATATAGGTGTGATAATATATCTCTACAAAATAATTCCTTTATTCTGATTGAAATATTCCTGCTTATGATTGGGTGTTTACTTCCTTGTAAGATGCATATCAATCATGATATTACTTATTTTGCAAGACAACTTTAATGGGCCATTCTGATCTTTTGGCCTTGTAGTGTTTAAATGGCCACCCACAGTTCAATGTTAGAGTTGGTTGTGCTGGTATTTTCATTGCTCTGGCTCCAGAAAAATTAAAATCCACCATAAGAACATGAGGCACTTAAAAAGCTTTAAAGTGTGTGGTCTTCTTTAAAAAGCATAAGTATTTGAGGTCTGAAATTCATTCACAATTATGCCTTTCACAAACCATCAGAACTTAAATCATTCCAAAGAAATCTATTAAAGATGCTAACAGTAGGTGCTTACTAAATTTTTTATTTGGCTGTTTCCTTTGCCATATCTTTGCTAGACTGCCATAGTCCCTTACTATTCTTTTTTTCCCCCCCAGTTTTAGTGAGAAATAATTGACATACATCACTGCATAAGTTTAAGGAATACAGCATGATTGTTTAATTTAAGTATATTGTGAAATAATTGCTACAATAGATTCAGCTAATGTCCATCTTCTCATAGAGATACAATAAAAATAAAGAAATGAAAAACATTCTTCTTGTGATTAAGAACTCTTAGGATTTACTCTTAACAACTTTCCTATGTATCATACAGCAGCATTAGCTAGTCATTGTGTTGTACATTACATCCCTAGTACTTACTTATCTTACACTGGAGTCTGTAACTTTTGCTACCTTCTTCCAATTGCTCTCCCCTACCCACCAACCACAACTCTAATCTGTATTGTTAAGAGGTTTTTGTTTTTGTTTTGTTTTTTTTAGATTCCACATATAAGTGAAATCATACACTATTTGTCTTTCTTTATTGGTCTGACTTAGTTCACTTAGCATAATGCCTTTAAGGTCCATCCACGCTGTTACAAATGGTAGGATTTCCTCATTTTTATGGCTGAATAATATTCCACTGTGTGTGATTATGTGTGTGTGTGTGTGTGTGTGTGTGTGTATGTATATATATATTTATATATACACACATGCATATATATACATATTTTCCCAAAATTCTTTATTCATTCATCCATCCATTCATCCATCCATCCATCCATCAATGGACACTTAGTTGTTTCCATGTTTTGGCTATTTTAAATAACGCTGCTACGAACATAGGGGTGCAGATATCTTTTCAAGTAGTGTTTTCATTTCCTTGGATATATTCCCAGAAGTGGATCTACTAAATCGTATAGTAGTTCTATTTTTAATATTTTGAGGATCCTCAACACTGTTTTACATAGTGGCTGTACCAATTTACAACCCCATCAACAAAGCATAAATGTTCTCTTTTCTTCATATCCATGGCAGCATTTGTTATCTCTTGTCTTTTTGATGATGGCCATTCTTACAGTCATGAGGTGATATCTCATTGTGGTGTTAATTTGCATTTCCTAATGACTAGTGATGTTGAGTATCTTTTCACATACCTACTGGCCTTTTGCATATCTTCTTTGTAGAAATATTAATTCAGGATCTTTGCCCATTTTTTAATCAGGGTGTGTGTGTGTGTGTGTGTGTGTGTGTGNGTGTGTGTGTGTGTGTGTGTGTGTGAGCCTGTGCTATTGAGTTGTATAAGCTCTTCACATAATTTGGACATTAACCCCTTATGAGATACATTGTCTGCAAATATTTTTCCCATACCTTAGATTATCTTTTTACTTTGTTGATGATTTCTTTATCCTGTGCAGAAGCCTTTTATTTTGATGCAGTTCCACCTGTTGTTTTTGTTGTTGTTGTTGCTTGTGTTTTATGTGTCATATCCAAAAATTCATTACCAAAATTTGTGTCAAGGGGCTTTATTCCTATGTTTTCTACTAGGAATTTCATTGTCTCAGGTCTTACATTTAAGTCTTTAATCCATTTTTAGTTATTTTTGGAGAGTGGTATATGATAGGGGTCCAGTTTTATTCTTTTATTTGTGAATATCCAATTATCCCAGCACCATTTATTGAAAACACTGTCTTTTCTTCATTGAGTATTCTTAGCTCCCCTGTCAAATACTGGTTGACTGTGTATGCTTGGATTTATTTCTGGGCTCTTGATTCTGTTCCATTGGTCTATTTGTCTGTTTTTATGCCAGTACCATACTCTTTTGATGATTATGGTTTCATAGCATAGCTTGAAATCAGGATGTGTGGTGCCTCCTGCTTTGTCCTTCTTACTCAGGATTTCTTTGGCTATTCAGGATCTTCTGAGATTCTATATAAATTTTAGGAGTGTCTTTTCTACTTCTGTAAAAAAATGCAATTGGAATCTTGATAGGGATTGCATAGATGGCTTTTGGTAGTATTGACATTCTAACAACATTAATTCTTCCAATCCATGAACATGAGATACTTTTCCATTTATTTGTGTCTTCTTTAATTTTTTTTATCAATATCTTGTAGTTTTCAGAGTAGAGATTTTTCACCTCCTTAAATTTATTCCTAAGTATTTTATTGTTTGTGACGCTATTGTAAATGGAATCAATTTCTTTTTCAGACAATCTGTTGTTAGTGTATAGAAACACTTCTAATTTTTGCATGTCAATTTTGTATCCTGCAAATTTACTGAACTCATTAATTAGATGTAACAGTTTTTTGGTTGAGTCTTTAGAATTTTCTATATATAAGTTGATATCACCTGCACATAGACACAATTTTACTTCTTCTTTTCCAATTCTAATACCTTTAATTTCTTTTTCTTTCCTGATTGCTCTAAGTAGGACTTCTAGTACTAGAAGTGGTGAGAGTGGTGATAGTGAGCACACTTGTCTTGTTCCTGATAATAGAGAAACAGCTTTCAATACTTTACCATCGAATATAATGTTTACTGTGGACTTTTCATATATGGTCTTTATTATGTTGAGATATGTTCCTTCTATATCTAATTTGTTAAGAGTTTTTATCATGAATGAATGTTGAACTTTGTCAAATGCTTTGTCTGAATCTATTGAAATGATTATATGATTCTTTTCATTCTATTAATATGATGCATCACACTGATAGATTTTTATATATAAAACCATCTTTGCATCCCAGGGATAAATCCCACTTGATCACTTTGAATGGTCCTTTTAATGTGCTGCTGAACTTGCTTTCCTAATTTTTTGAGAATTTTTGCATCAATATTCATCATGGATATTGGCCTGTAGTTTTCTAGTAGTGTCCTTTTTTGGTGTTGTTATGGGGATAATACTGACCTTATAAAATGAGTGTGGGAGTCTTCATTCCTCTTTAATTTTTTGGAAGAATTTGAGAGGATTGATGTTAATTCTTCTTTAAATGATTGATAAAATTCACCAGTGAAGCCATCTGCTTCAGGGCATTTCTTTGTTGGGGGATTTTTGATTACTGATTTATTCCCCTTACTAGTAATTTGGTTTATTCAGACTTCCTATTTCTTCCTGATTGATTTAATCTTGGTAAATGGTAAGTTTCTAAGAAGTTTTTCTTTTTTTTTTTTTTCTAGTCTGCCCATTTCATTGGTGTATTGTTGTTCATAGTAGCCTTTTATGGTCCTTTAAATTTCTTTGGTGGTATCCTTTGTAATGTCTCCTTTTTCATTTATAATTTGGTAATTTGGGACTTTTTTTTTTTCCTTGGTTAGTCTAGCTAAATTTCTGTCAATTTTATCTTTTCATAGAACCAATTCTTAGTTTGGTTAATGTTTTCTATTGTTCTTCTGTTCTCTGTTTCATTTTCTTCTTCTTTTTTTTTTTTCTTTAAGCGGAGCCATCCTGCTACCTGTTGGCAGCTCAGCGGCTGCTCAGCACGGGCCGAGAATTGAACCACTGTTGCTCAGAGCTCAAATTCTTGAGCGAGCTCTTACCCAACTGAGCCATTCAGCCAGCCTTGTTTCATTTTCTTCTGATCTAATCTTTATTATTTTCTTCTGCTCACTTTGGGCTCAGTTTATTTTTCTTTTTCTAGTTCCTTAAGATGTGGAGTTACATTTTTTATTTGGATCTTTCTTGCTTCTCAATGTAAGCGTTTATTGCTATAAACTTCCCTCTGAGAATTGCTTTCGCTGCATATCACAAGTTCCGGTATGTTGTGTTTCCATTTTTTTTCTTGTTTTTTGTCTCAATAAACTTTTTAATTTCCTCTTTAATTTATTCTTTGATCCATTGGTTGTTCAAAATATGTCTTTTTTTTAATTTAACAGTTTCCAATCTCTAATAACATCTGCTTATTAATTATTGGCAAAATGAAAATGAGTTTAGAGTATTCCCTTTTGATTAGATGATCAAGGCACAAAATGAAATGACTGTTCAGATACCCAGAGGGACCTGAAATTTGAACTTAAATCAAAATAGGATTGACTTTTTGAGGTTTTTTTTTTAACATAAGTAGTCCCAATTTGATTCTAAATTTCATAACTACTAAAAATGGCTAGATTACCATAGATTTCATAATATGATATGTATCTATAAAGGCAACTACTAAATGATTCAGTCACAAGTGATGATAAAACTTGTATGCAGAACTGTTAACTTGTGCCTATTTCCTGTTGCCAAATGTACCCTATGATATTTAAAAGGAAAAAAAAATTATATGTGTGTGTGTGTGTGTATGTGTGTGTGTGTGTGTGAGTGTGTGTAAAATTTCTTGGATCTCTACAACAAAAAGAAACAAAATTCAACAGCATGTTATTTTTATGTTGCTTAGCAGAGGATTTGAATATATGAGAATTAAAGAAAAAATCATTCAATGGTCAAATTATGACTATCAATTATTGGCTCTTTTCAACAGCCTACCTACAGGAAATTTAATCACTTTCCTTTCCCTCTTAAAAGAGGGAATTTTAAAAGGTAACATGTCATACATTACATATTTACCAGAATTAAGATATCAAAAGTAAAGAGTTCTTTTCTGACTGCATTAACTATATACATGCATTCATTATCTGAGATCTGTGAGGCCATGGCGATGCAGAGGCAAATAAGACACTACTCCAGCCCTTAAGAAGCTCATAATCTCATGGGAAAGACAAACATATAAACAAAAAACTATAATAACAATGTCATAAAAGCTTAACATAAGATATACACATAGTTGTCTGGAAGCAGAGAGGAGATAAATACTCGTTCTGCCTCCAGGGCCAGCCTTGCTGTTACAAACAGGATTAGTTGAGACAGAGAAGTATCAGACATCAGACCCAGTAGGGAGACTAAGAAAGCAGGCCATATGGCTATAAGATTTCCTTTCCCTAAAAAACAGTGATACAGAAATTAATGTAAATGTGTTGTATTTGTTGTTGCTGTAGCTACAGCCTACTAATTCTTCTAAAATACACCTCTTTTTCAACCACATGTGGTATCTCCTGAAGTATGTAAGATAAGGATTCTAAAAGGTTTGATTCTAAAAGGAAGTTTGGTTGGAGCTTCTATTACATTTGGCAGAAACAGGTATACATTTCTCTTATTCATATGTATTATTAGCCTTTACCTCGAAAAACTGAAAGGATAAATCTAGGTGAATTCTCACTGCTAAATGATTTAAAAGAATTCCAGTCCTGAAAACAAACTACCTAATTTAAAGTGGGCTCTGGAGAGCTATAAGAATGATTCTTTTAGAGGAATCCATGCCATCGTCCAGGACAGAATAGAGTTGACTCCTGCTACGAAGATATTCTGATCTGCAAGGAATGGGGACATGACTGGCTAGGTCAGTAAAGGGCACACAGGGAGGCTAGGATGCATGGACCAGTGTCTATAGCTGTACACAGGCCTTGTGCGGAGCTGCGACAAAGGATCATAATCACTAAGAAGCTAACAGCAACATGAATGATCTCACAGTACCTCTAGTAACTGAAACATCTTGCTAAACTCTCAGATGAGGTTGCCTGTTTCTCCCTAAGTTAATATTCCACCACACTCATTACTCAGTTTCTTTCTGACTGGTTTTCTTACTATCCACATTTCCACTCACTCCAGACTTCTTTGTAGCACAGACTTCCTGTCTCTCCAAACATGAGAACCTGACAGGGTCACTTAGTTACCAACTAACGTAGGACATCTCAAATGTGCAGCATTCCAGAACTAGGTCAATTAACAGGTACCTAGTCTCTTTTTGACTAACTCAACCTTTTCACTGTATTCCAGGGGATACTAATTCCAGGCGATGATAAGCGGACTTTATTCTACCATCAAAAAAGCTAGGAAAAGTGCATACCAATTTTACCTGTTAAAAATAATACATACGTATATGTTGAAGGCTTGAAAATGTTCAAGTGAAAAAGAAAGCCTATTTAACTCTGCTTAATAGTTAAAGAAATTTATTTTAAAGGTAAGACATTATTTTTTCGGAATAGTTTTTAGACCTCTGAACATTTTAAAATGTTTCCTTAAAAAGCTGAATCTTAACTATAGTTTGGGTAGTGCTGCTCTACTTGGCTTCAATTTGAGCACTGACATATAGTCCATGAGCTGTGGGGAAGGTGTCAGGGACACAATGCATTCTCACCAGCTTATAGGTCAGGAACCACTCATGGACATTTGCCTCAAACAGATGCAGTCAAGGCAGTAATTTTTTTTTTTTTTAAGATTTTTATTGGGGAACTGGGGGAGGGGAACAGCATTGGGGAATCAGGGAAGGGGAACAGATAAGTTGCTGTCCTTTGTTTTTCAGTCTAGATGTGCAGGACCTCGCTTCACTGGCCCATGTTGGTATTATCATTGCGCTCTTCCCAGGTGAGGCAGTCGCTCACCACCCATGGGACGGCCACTCATGGCGGCTCACGGCAGCTCACAAAAGCTCACCCCAACTGCTGGCCAGCCCCACTGCAGCCTACGCCATCGCCGGTGACTCACGGCAGCCCAGCTCCAGGTCAAGCTATTGTTCACCATCTTAGCTGTAGAGGGCACAGCATCACTGGCCCACATGTGGGATCCAAGCCGGGACCCTGCTGCTTAGAGGTAGTGTACCAAGCCAACTCTTAACCAATGTGCCACTTGGCCAGCCCACATGGCAGTGATTTTTAATCTTATAAATCCCACTCTAGGTAAACTCCAAAAACCATGAGACAATGACTTTAGAAACAAGATTGGTTAGTCTCTAAAACTGAGATTAAGTTACTTAACCCATGAACCAGCACTGGTTTCTGAAGGTCCAACCAAATCAAACTGTTTTTGGGTGGGGAGGGAAACAGTTTTTGTCCTTTCTTAAAAAGAGGTGCATTAGAGCATGTTGACTTTCAGAAGCAGTCATGGTTCATTCTATGGGAACCATTTGCCCACTAACTTCCGTTTGCAACATAGAAAGATGAGAAAAATAAGGGATAGCAGAAACTGTTTTGTCTATGACTAGCACTCAGAATTCACCTTTCCTTTATAATTATGTGAAATGTGTTTTTTTCCTCTCCCTTATTTTTCTTTTTTTTTAACTAAATTATTGCTTTGGGGATAGAATAAATGATGCCATTATTTAATGCTTTCTGGTTTTAGGAAGCAGTAATGGAAAAATATCGATATTATTAAGAGTCCAGCCTTAAATAAAGCTTGTAGTTGGCAAAATGTATTTCCATGCTTTCCAATTCCCTAGCTCTCTTAGCTCCGTCTGAGACTTCCCTCCACCTCCCATGTGGTCAGTGCCCTCATGCTATAGGAACCCCTGCTGTTGATCTACATTTGATCTATTTCCTCAACTTGATAAAGACTCACTCATCCAGTGCCTCATTCTATCAAAACTCTGTTTTCTCTTTATTAAAAAACCATTCACAGAAGAAATGTCTGCTAAAATGATAACCTCTGCTTCTGCACACACAGTTCGGTAGTCTTCAATTTTGCCAGCAGATAGACCAAAGTTTTAGGGGCCATGACTTGCTTGAATCTCAGAAATATTGTAGTGTCCTGCTGAAAATACAGTACTTCACTGGATGGTGATAAAACAATGTATCAAATATACAATTTTAATGTTCTATATTAAACATACCTTGCTAATTTCTTACATAAGTTATTAAATGGCACCTAAAACTTATACCGTATTCTGCCACTTAAACTGTTGGTGTTCCTCAGAGCTTAGCCTTAAGCTATCATCTCTTCTCACTTGACATTCTCCCACTCTCTTCTAATAGCCACTCCCATCCAATGCCAAGGATTCAGATACAATGGTGACATCAATGATTGCCAGGCTTGAATCTGCAACTCAGATTTGTCCATTTAGCTCTAGCTGTCTACTAGACATCTCCCCTAGGCTATATTTTCATGCTCTTTAAATGTGACATGTCCAAAGTTCTATTAGTGTTCTTTTCTGTATCCTACTCCACCCTAGTGCCTAACTCATTATTGGCATCACCATCAAGCCAGAAACCTGAATGTTGCCCCAGATACTTTTCTCCTTTTTACTACTAAATCCAGCTAGTCTTGGATATTCTACTTTTTAACAATTACTTCAGCACATGCTTTCGTCTCTATCTCCACTGGCATCTTGATAATCAAAGCTACTATCATGCCCTCACTGGGTTACAAAAATAGCCTCAGACCTGGTCTCTCTTAATCACCCCCTCCCCATAGCACCACCACTAAGTCATTGTCCACATTGCTGCCCAAGTAATGTTTTAAAAACATGAATTTAATCATGTCATTCACCAACCTAACACTCTGCAATAGTTTTATTGCTTTCATCATAAAGTGTAAAAATATTAACATGGCTTAAATGCTGCTTTTTGATTTCTCTTTTATTGATGTAGCTTTACTTTGGGCCACTCTCTGACTCTCTGCATTGATGGCTGCAAATTTAGTCACAATATTTCTAATTATTTTAATGCACTGAAAAACTTCCTTACATTCAGATTTACACATAATATTCTCTTTGTTGGAAATATGCTACCTCCTCTTCTTGACCAAGTTCCCTTCATCCAGTCTTGGCTTAAATTATATTTCCTCAAGAAAATTACAAAGATCCCTGAGTTTTATTAAATTCACTCATTTACTCTGAACTTTTTGTTTGTAACACTTATCAGAATAATAACTGCCAATTTTTATAAATATTTGTTTAGTACATAACATCAATTAAAATTCACAAGGATAGCATTGCATACACCTTGTTCTCCATACTATCCTAGTACCTTGGTACAAAGCAGGTTATCAAAAAGTACTTCTTTTTAAAGATAAATTAATGACAAACACCTAATATTTAAGCAACGTTTTTTAGTGACATATGATAGCAATATCACTCTTTCCAGCCCCTAACTGGGTATTTCCTGTTGGAAGCATAAGAAACTTAGCCTAGCAAACTATGATGAACAATTGACACACCTTATGAGTTATCTTGGATTTAGCAGACAAATTAGATACTTTAAAAACACATTTCTCCCTCTTAATTTCTACTGGTTCTTTTGATGTTATGACTTTAGCATATTAAAGTTCTCATTGGCTAACCATTGAGCAAGATTTTGATAAAGTATGGGCTCATTTTAAAAATGAGAGAGAATAGAAATTTGAAATAACTATCACAAGTAACTATGTGAGTATTCAAGAGCCAGAGAAAAATGGTCTCAATAAAATGTTGAACACAGCAGGTAATATCAATAGCCTACTTTGAAACTGTAACTGGAAGCAGAGTTTGCAATAACTATAAGTGGGTCAGACAGCTTTGCCCTCTTGGCATAAGTTGGTGAGGCAATTGAAAGGTTCATGAATTAAAGATAGATCTTTCTAAAATATTACAAATCTATAGCTATCACCTGGCACATTATTTAACAAATTGCTACGAATTTTCATGGACTTGCACATGCCAGGCATGGTTCTTATAAACCACATTGGAATACTAAGTCCTAGCTGGCTTTAATCAGCTGCAAAGGAATGCAATCAGCATCAAAAATTAATACTATTACTAATCATTTTGTTCCATAAAGATATGGGAATTGGGTAAAAATGTTGTTTAGAAAAAGAAAAAACACACACACACAAAAATGCCTTCATAGGAAACATAGGTTAAATTGATTTGAAGATTCCCATGATTGTTTACACATGGTTTCCCAAACCAATAGACCTGAACGGATGCTTCTGAAGCCATTTTCCATTTTGAACATAGAGACAAAACATTATCTTATCTAAATTTACTCTAGTCTGTGGAAATACACACACACACACACACACACACACACACACACTCTCATATTTTAAAAAATCACTATTTTAGATGGACAGAAAAATATTATTTCCTAATTATTTTATAATGTTATTCGTTTTTCAAAACTTTCATATTTATTGTCACTTTTTAAAACCTCAAGTAAAAGAAAGCAATATGCAATCTATATTCACAAATTACTAAAATTTTAAGATTATAGAAAGGAAAAATATAGCATTTAGATGCTGGTGCCATAACCTTGACTTTGATTAAGTTAAACTTTTGTAGCTGAAAGATTTGCCTCTAAAATCAGGAATAAAACAAGGATGCACACTCCACTTTTATGAAACATAGTTTTAGAAGTCCTAGTCAGAGCAATTAGGCAAGAAAAATAAATACAAGGCATCCAAATTAGAAAGGAAGAAGTGATGCTGTCATTATTTGTAAATCACATGATTTTATATATAGAAAGCCTTAAAGACTCCATCAAAAAATTGTTAGAATTAATAAATTAATTCAGTAATGTTTCAGGGTACAAAATCAATATATAAAAACCTGTACATATCTATACACTAACAAAAAACTATCAGAAGAGAGGTTTAAAAAACAATCCCACTTAAAATTGCATCAAAAAGAATAAAAAACCCAGGGGTAAATTTAAAAAGAAAGTGAAAGATGTTTATACTGAAAACTATAAGACACTGAAGAAAGTAATTGAAGAAGATACAAATAAATGGAAGCATATGCTGTGCTCATGGATAGTAAGAATTAACATTGTTAAAATGCCCATACTACCCAAAACAACCTACAGATTCAATGCAATTCCTATCAAAATTCCAATAGCATTTTTTACAGAAATAGAACAAACAATCCTAAAATTTGTATGGAACCACAAAAGACCCTGAATAGCCAATGCAATCATGAAAATAAAGAACAAACCTGGAGGCATCATCCTCCCTGATTTTCAAACTATTTTACAAAGCTATAGTAATGAAAACAGTATATTATTGGCATAAATACACAGACATAGATCAATGGAATAGAATAGAGAGCCCAAAAATAAACCCACCCGTATATGATCAATTAATTTACAACAATTGAGGCAATAATATACAATGGGGAAGAGCAGTCTCTTCCATGAACTGTGTTGGAAACACTGGACAGCCACATGCAATAGAATGAAGCTGGACTAATATCTCACACCATACACAAAAATAAACTCAAAATGGATGAAAGACCTGAAACCACAAAACTCCTAAAAGAAAAACTCAGCACTAAGCTCCATGACATTGGTCTTGACAATGATATTTTGGATCCAACTCCAAAAAAAAAGGCAACAAAAGCAAAAAATAAACAAGTGGGACTACATCCAAGTAAAATGTTTTTGCACAGAAAAAATAAAATCAACAAAATGAGATGGCAACCCACTGAGTAGGAGAAAATATTTCCAAATCTATTCCATGAGAGGCTAATATCCAAAATATATAAAGAACTCATACAACTCAATAGCAAAAAAAAAAAAAAAACAGTTTTAAAAATGAGCAGAGGATCCAAGTAGACATTTTTCCATAGATATACAAATAGCAAACAGGCACATGAAAAAATGCTCAAAATCACTAATCATCAGGGAAATGCAAACCAAAAATCACAATGAGATATCACCTCACACCTATTAGAATGACTATTATCAAAAAGACAAGAAAGAACAAGTGTTGGCAAGGCTGTGGAGAAAAGGGAACCCTTCCTTGTACACTGCTGGTGGGAGTGTAAATTGGTGCAGCCACTATGGAAAACAGTAGGAAGGTTCCTATAAGTAGAACTACCATGTGATCCAGCAATTACACTTCTGGGTATTTACCTAAAGAAAATAAAAACACCAATTTGAAAAGATATAAACACCATTTTGTCCACTGAAGCATTACTTATAATGGCCAAGATATCAAGATATAGAAAAAACCTAAGTGTCTGCTAATGGATGAATTGATAAGGAAAATGTTGTACTTATAAACAATGGAATACTACTCAGCCATCAAAAAGAATAAAAGCTCACCTTTGTGACCATTTGGATGGATCTTGAGGGTATTACACTAAGTGAAATAAGTCAGACAGAGATAGACAAATACTGTAAGATTTTGCTTACATGTGGAATCTAAAAAACAAAACAAGTTTGCAAACAAAACTCATGGATACAGAGAATAGATTGGCAGTTGCCATTGGGGAGGGGTGAAGGGGTGAGCAAAAGGAGTGAAGGGGTAAAGAGGCACAAACTCCCAGTTATAAAACAAATAAGTCATGGAGATGTAATGTACAGCATTGCGACTATAGTTAATAATATTGTATTGCATAATTGAAAGTTGCTAAGAGAATAAATCTTAAAAACTCTCATCCAAGAAAAAAATTGTAATTTTGTATGATGATGGATGATGGTAACTAGACTTATTATGGTGATCATTTTGTAGTAAATAGAAATATCAAATCATTATGTTGTACACCTGAAACTAATATAATGCTATATAGCTCAATTTAAAAACAAAAAACAAAAACATTAAACTTTTGTTCTCCCTCAGCCCCCAAGTAAAACTCAAAAGGCAAAGAAAAAAGAGTTCTTAAAAATAGGATAATGAACTGTTCTACACAGCTCATGAAATACTATTACTATTTCAGATAGACACTTTGATTTAATGTGCATTGCAGACAATTGAAAACTTATGACTGAGCTCTTATGTGACACATAGACTACTACAAAACCTGAATTACTCATTTGTTTACCTCATAAAGCACAGCTAGTGCAACATAAGGACATTTCTAGCACACTCCATGGAGACATAATCTGTAACTGTTTAAAATGATAAAAGGCTAACAAGATGGATTGGACACTGCATACCGAGGGCATGTGATTAACAGCAGTCAGAAAATCAAAAACTAGAGAAAATACAAAAAGCACAAGTCAACCTCTGGCCTTGCAGTTTAGATACTGTCAGTACGCATTCAGTGGCACACAATTGCTTTTTAGTTACTAAATCATGCTTGGGTTTTGAACCGGCATCTACATAGTCTATTGTTGACATTTTAATCATATCTTCTGTTGATATTTACTTAAATTGGATATCTATGAAATTTTTCATTTGGTTTTTCACAATATTTTCTTCACATGAGAACATTTAATATGGGTCAAATGTCTCATATAGAGGTTTCCACATTGTTGAATTAACACAAATAAAATGATTAATGGTCCAATTTAAGCGCAGCTACTGTAAAACTCTGGTCTAGATTCCCTCTAGTAATGTTGTTTTTTATTTTTTAAATAAAGCCCCTATAACTCAACAAGAAAAAGAATAAATAAGTAGTTTTTAAAAATGGACAAAGGACTAAAATAGACATTTCTCTGGAGAAGATATACAAATGACCAACAAGCATATGAAAATATGTTCAACACCACAAGTGATAACAGAAATGCAAATTCAAACCACAGTGAGATAACACCTTTTACCTATTAAGATGGCCACTATAAAAAAAGAAAGAAAGAAAGAGAGAGAGAGAGAGAGAGAGAGAGAGAGAGAGAGAGAGAGAGAGAGAGAAAAGAAAGAGAAAGACAACCCTCAAACAAAATCACTATTTTAGATGGACAGAAAAATATTATTTCCTAATTATTTTATAATGTTATTCGTTTTTCAAAACTTTCATATTTATTGTCACTTTTTAAAACCTCAAGTAAAAGAAAGCAATATGCAATCTATATTCACAAATTACTAAAATTTTAAGATTATAGAAAGGAAAAATATAGCATTTAGATGCTGGTGCCATAACCTTGACTTTGATTAAGTTAAACTTTTGTAGCTGAAAGATTTGCCTCTAAAATCAGGAATAAAACAAGGATGCACACTCCACTTTTATGAAACATAGTTTTAGAAGTCCTAGTCAGAGCAATTAGGCAAGAAAAATAAATACAAGGCATCCAAATTAGAAAGGAAGAAGTGATGCTGTCATTATTTGTAAATCACATGATTTTATATATAGAAAGCCTTAAAGACTCCATCAAAAAATTGTTAGAATTAATAAATTAATTCAGTAATGTTTCAGGGTACAAAATCAATATATAAAAACCTGTACATATCTATACACTAACAAAAAACTATCAGAAGAGAGGTTTAAAAAACAATCCCACTTAAAATTGCATCAAAAAGAATAAAAAACCCAGGGGTAAATTTAAAAAGAAAGTGAAAGATGTTTATACTGAAAACTATAAGACACTGAAGAAAGTAATTGAAGAAGATACAAATAAATGGAAGCATATGCTGTGCTCATGGATAGTAAGAATTAACATTGTTAAAATGCCCNAAGAAAGAGAAAGACAACCCTCAAACAAACAAAACCCAGAAAATAACCAACATTGGTAAGGATATGGAGAAATTAGAACACTTGTACACTGTTTGTGGCCATGCAAAATGGTGCAGTTGCTGCAGGGTTTCCTCAGAAAATTAAAAATAGAACTCCTAGATGATTCAGCAATCCCACTTTTGGACATATATTAAAAAAAATTGAAAACGATATCTCGAAGAGATATTCGCACACCTACAAATATTTTCATTACAGCATCATTCACAATAGCTGAAATGTGTAAATAGCCTAAATGCCTATCAACAGATGCATGGATAATGAAAATGTGGTATATACACACTATGGAATATGATTTACCGGTACCTTAATAAAAAAAAAAGAAAATCCTGTCACACGCTACAACATAAATGAATCTTGAGGACATGATTCTAAGTGACATAAACCAGTCACAGAAAAAAACAAACACTGCATGATTCCAATTATGTGAGCTATCTAAAGTAGTCAAACTCATAGAAATAGAAAGAATGGCAGTTTCCAGTGGCCAAGGGGAGGGGAGAAAGGGGGGGTGTTTTCAATGGTATAGCATTTCAGATTGTCAAGACTAAAAAGGTCTAGAGATCTGTTGCACGGCTATGTACAAAAGGTTAACACTTCTATACTATACACTGGAAATAGTTAAGATGGTTAATTATGTTATGTGTTTTTTACTACAATGAAAAAAGGCTCTCCAAAGAAAGTTAAGAGCATAAGGGAAGGTACATAAGTCTGAGAAGCAGATGAAGACACCCCAGACCTACACAAGAGGGCAAGTTCTCCACCCACTCCCCTCACTACACCAAGCAACCCCGGACACATCATCAGTGGGATGGGTACGTGGGTGTTCCCTAAAAAAAAAAAAAAAAAAAAAAAAATACTGACTTGTTTAGACTTCTTTTTTTACACTGTTTCTTACTCTTTTGCTTTTTTTTATTTATTAATTTTACACCTATCATGTTGCTCACATCCTAAATTTATTTCCTAATCTCACAAACACTCTAGTTCCAGGGGTTGGCAAACTTTTGAGACAGAAGAGCCGCCAGGGGTCAGCAAATTGCAGCTCGCAAGCCACATGCGGCTCTTTGGGTACTTACATGTGGTTCCAAAGTAAAATTGAAAATGAAAATAAAACTATCATAGCTTCATTTATTAAATTTTTAAAGTATATTATTCACATAATGGTGATTATGTAAAAATATTTATGGCTCTCAAATAATTTTTAAATTATTGTGAGGGACAGGATTGGCTCTTCCAGGGGTCGGCAAACTTTTGAGATGGAACGTACCCAAAGAGCAGCATGTGGCTCGTGAGCCAGTTTGTCGACCCCTGGTCTAGTTCATGGAAGCTACATGTCCCCTCCTTCCTCGATTAACTGTTCTCTAGCCCTAATGTGCCACTATTTTTCTGTCTTTGTTTAAGTATTCTCCTCGGTACACTCACTATTTCTTGGATCCCATATTCATTCTCTCTCTCCTGCTCTCTCTCTTTTTTTTTTTCCTCTCTTTTTACAATTTTGGCTTATATTTTGATTGACACATCCTTAAGAAGCATTGATTCTTACATCCCATTATTTTCCTTAACTATTGTTTTTTCTGAGGCACATCTTTCCATTCTTCGACAGAGATCTATGCCTAGAAAGCATGATATGTTTTTGTATGTCTGCATTTTCAAAAGTTTCATTTTCTCCTCACACATGGGTAGGATAGTGTGGGTTTGGCATAACATTCTAGGTGGCAAGTTATTTCCCCTTAGCTCTCTGATGGCTTCGTTCCTTTTTCTGTGTGTAGATAGAATGCTTAGTCAGAAACCAGTATCAAAATCTGCTTTATTCCAGGTGTGCTTCCTTAATTAGCTCCTTTTCCTAGTAGATTCTTCCATTCATTTTGTTTCCTTTCTCGCTTTGATGATGGTGGCTGTCCTTAAATATTGGATGACTAATAATTACTTGCATTTGTTTATAGTCGGAGATTTTCTATTAGACTATTTGATGGATCAGTATATACCACATGTCTAAAGGTGGGGGTTACAGAAGGCAAAAGGTAACCTCTGTGGCTTGTATTCACACCTGTTTCAGAAGGAGGCAATAGGGGCTGCATATGTAATCAAAGGAGCCCTGGTGTCAGTCCCTGAACAGGACACTCCCTAGTCCATTTGGGTATCACCAACTTGTCTTTTCCACATAAGCCACCAAATATCAGGCTCTGTCTGATAACATTTACCCCCATTGCTGCTGCTTGAGCCTGGTTGGAGGTAGGGAATATCTCCCCAACATTTTTCATGCAGGGAAAATCGGTTTCTGTTCTGTGAATGATAACTGCCCACTCTTTCCATTCGTCCGTAGACCATGCTCATGTTCTTTCTGCTCCTTATATCCACTCCCTGGAGATGTGGTACACGTTTGCTTTTGCAGCAGTTAATTCCAACGTAATAATAATATGATTCTTTGCAACTCATGATGTTTTCTCTACATGAAGGTAGCTCCAAGAGCTGTAACACTCTTGATTTGTCTCTTCCTTTTTCATTGCCCCTCCCCTGGAGGGCAGAAAATTGACTGGGGTATTTGGAATCATGTGAGCATACAAAATCCAGTACTTTCCTTTTTTTCTTATTCAAAAGTGGGCCTGCCTGCAAAAACACGACATCTCCTCTGCTATCCACATGATGGATGTTACAGGTGCCTGTCCCAGTCTAGCGTTGCTATAACTAGCTGGCATGTCTGTTTCATTCTCACCTGCTGAAATCATTTGTCCCCAGAATAAGCCACATTCTCCAATATCAGCTTAACAAGTGAAATATTTAATTCCCTTTGTTTTAACCTGTTGTCTTTTTTTCTCAGTATATTCAGAACTCAAGAGGGAATAGTAACACTATTCATTAGACCAACATGTGTAGTTGAGACCACTTTTTTCATAATCTATCTAATCCTTTATGTTAGCATTTTTTACTCCACCAAGGATTCAATGCATTACAAAAGAATGAAGTTATGTATTAGTTAAATTATCTTTTCTACCATTTCGAATGATTATGTGTGAGAGTTGTACACTATGGTATGGGCTCAGGCTAACATCAAGAAAAATACTCAAATGGCCCAGTTGCTCATTGGTTAAGTTGGCTTGGGAGTGCGAGCTCTGAGCAGCAGGGCCACCGGTTCGGTTCCCAAATGGGCAAGTGACGCTGCACCATCTACAGCTAAGATGGTGAACAACAGCTCGACCTGGAGCTGGGCTGCCGTGAGTGGCCAGTGACAGCGTACTGCTGCCATGAGCTACCGTGAGTGGCCTGCAGCCAGCATGAGCTGCTGTGAGCCACTATGAGTGGCTGTCCAAGGGCAGGCGACCGATCTGCCTTAGCCAGGAAGAGTGCAATGATCACAATACCAACATGGGCCAGTGAAATGACGTCCTCCACAACTAGACTGAAGAACAAAAGGACAGCAACTTGTCTGTTTCCCTTCCCCCAACTCCCCAACACTGCTCCCTCCTCCAAGTCCTCAATAAAATTAAAAAAAAAAAAAGAAACATACTCCTTCTTTTCAATAAATAACTATCTAGTGTAGTCCAGAGATTCTCAACTAGGGGTAACAAGGTTCCTCTAGGTAGAATTTTAAAATGAGTAGCCTGTGGTCACTGCAATGACTAGGTGGCGTTTAGTATCTAGGGACAGAGAAGCTAAACATCTTGTCTTGCTCAGAGCAGTTGTGCATGACAAGGAGCCATCCTGTCCAACATGCCAATGCTGAGAAACACAGCTCAGGCTAACACTTCCGTTACTTAGATAATGCTCCTCTGAATTCTTTTAAAAATCTGTACACTTTTTACACATGAATATTAAGATAGATTCCATCTGCAGCTTGGAAATTGTAAGGGAAGTATGAATTTTCCTTAAATTATACAATATGGAGAATATATCTTAGATTTATATCTATTTTATTAAAGTAAAGTTCTGGATGTAAGAGCACTGTTTAAGAGCAAATGTCTATAACAAAGGAAGTGATTTCAGCTTGTATTGACTATAAACCACCGTATCTTCTATAGGATGTGTATCTCCAATGTACCAGATATTGAACCAGTAATTTTATGTATCAAAACAATACTATGATATAATTAGACATTTATTCTAGAAAAAATAAAACAAAGCTATCAGAAGATTGCCAACCTGCCAAATATTACCTGGTTAGTAACTAGAGAAACTGGGATGAAATCCCACATCTATTTGATATTAAAAAAAAAAAAAAAAGCCTGTTCTGTTCCCTCAAGTCAATGCTGCCTTCCATATTGTTAAATTTGAGAGTGAGGAGAGAGATAGCGAGAGAATGGTATGGGCAGAGTGACATTGTGATAATCACTTGGCTCAAAGCACTTTCCTTTATCACTCTCATTGAGACACCGATTAACAATAGCTGACCTGTAAATTTCCCCCAAACCTCAAACCACAAGTGGAGGGCCTTTTTTTTTTTCCCATTAATTCAATTTAAAAATTAAGACAACCACTTTAACTCCAGTTCTCAATCCTACACAGTGCTGTGCTTTTCTCTCTGCTTCATCCATTTCCATGCTCCCAAATATGACAAGAAAGACTTTCTCTTGATATATGTATTTTTTTTCCCTCTCATAGCACTCAGTGGAGCATTAAGGAGCTTGTGCTCATTTTCTGTTCTTAGTTATTTTTGCATCTACCACAAACACACCTGCTCCAGTGATTCCTGGATATACTGGCTGCTCGCCATCTGACAGAAACAGTTGTGCTTATTTGTCTGAGCAGAAGGACTGCATTTCTAATGGCACAGGACTCTGATTGATGACACAGTTCTCGGAAGGAAAGTACCAGAGGTCAGTCCTTAATTTTTCTCCAAAGATATTTATTCAGGGGGAAAAAAAGTCTGTCCTTTGTCAGTTTTTAAGAGAAAGCTCAGTCTGGTACCTCCTTATGTGTCAGAGAAATAGATTATAAGCTCCTTGAGAGTGGAGACTGTGTCTATTAAGTATGCTACCTTGTGACTACATACAAGAGGTCAGTTAGTCATAGAATCATGGAAATTATAAATGTCTGATGCCAGCAGACCTTAATAAAATCTCTAAAAGCCAATTAACATCCACAGACATGGGTTGCACTGCCTTCTCTGTCCTTCTTCCTTTCCATCTCCCTCCATCTGCAAATTATTTCATGATTGCAGAATACCTAGAGTCTTTGTAATTAAAGAGTGAGGTTTCAGTGTGTCAAATTCAAAACCTCGTTCTTTATAGCATTTAGTACCGCATCCTAGGCAGAATTTTGGTTTCAATTAAGCAACATCAACTATCACGTTCAATTAATATTACTAATTAAAAATATATGAGGTTTTTGTTTTTTCTTGCATTTAACTTGTATCACTTTATAATTTATAAGCATTGTATGCATAAACAAATTTTCTAAGTTTTATGTGTTTAGAAGTGTTAGTGGCATGAAAACCAAACTAATTTAAATTAGAACCAGGTATGCGTACTGGTTTGTCTCCAAGACGCCATCATCAATATCTTTTCTCCCTTTTGTACTGGCAGGGCCCCATTGAGAGTAGCCCAGCCCTCCCACTCCTCAACCTTAAAAGCACGGGCCTATAACTGCTTTGATCAATAGAATATGGCAGAAGTAATGATATAGGGTAGGTCATCAGGAGCTTTGTCGCTTGCCCCTGGGTCCCTTGAATCACATGTAAAATGTCCAAACTATTTTTAGAGTGCTATAATATGAGGAAGCCTAACTAGCCATTTGCAAGACTATATGGAAAAAGAAATACTTGACTGGCCCCTACCTGTTCCAACAATTCTTGGCTGGGCTTCAAACAAGCAATTAAAGAGGCGTTCAGCAGTCTTAGCAGCTGTCTTAACTGAAACTTTTTGAAAGATCCCAAGTGAAGAACACTAAACTCAGACAGCCAAAGCCCAGAAGCATGACAACTAATAATATAATATAACGTTATTTAAAGGCACTACGTTTTGGGTTTGTTACATAGCATTAAATAACCAGAAGACAATCCATAAGAATGTATTTACTTCTCTTTAAAAAATGTTAAAGTCTGGAGCCAAACTTTATGAGCTCCCAATAGCCAAATTTACAACAATTTGAGCAACAAAATGATAGTAATGTATTATAATTCATTGAATTAAATAACTATCCATAAGTACAAACTGATGTAAATAATTAAATAAATAAATTGATGGAGAGAAGAGAGAATTCTTCCTCACAGTAGTATTCAAATGAATAAATATAGTAAGAATGATGGGACTAGAAAATCACCACTTGACAAATATTACATTTATGAATTTTGCTGATAAGAACCACTGATGGTTGCTAAAATTAATGGGCAGAAGAATAATGAGAAACAGGATATGTGTACAGTTTCAAAGAACTTCCCACAAAAATACATATTAATTATAAGAGAAAAATATCTGCTTCACAGAAGAAACCAGCCAGATACCACATTAACAAAGTGATAAAAATTAAGCTTTAATAAGACATGGTGATATCATATAACTCCTGATTTAATATATTTTTGCCCAAAAGGCATAACCTCAATCTAAAATAGCAAAAAATGTCAGAGAAACACATTCTGAGGGACATGCTATAAAATAAACGAGGGGTGATCTTCAGAATTATCAGGAACTTAAGAGAGAAAGACCGTCTCAGATTGAGGGAAATGTAGACTACATGGCAGCTAAATGCAATACACAATCCTGGAATGACTCTTAGACCAGAAAAACAAAGCAAAAATCAGAATTCATAGAACAAGTTTTGAAATTTAAAGAAAGTCTGAAGATTATTAATAGCATTACTATATATCAATACTACTTTCCTAGTTTAGATAATAATTGGAGTATTATTTTTATGTAAGATGTTAACAGCAGGGAAAGCTGGCATACAAACAATCAGTGCATGGTTTTACAACTTATTTGTAGGTCAAAATTATCTTAAATAAAAAGTTGATACATTAAAAAAAAAAGTCAGCGTGAAGGAGAATTAGGTGTGACCACAAAGACGCTTTATTTTATTCTTGAAGAACAGACATTTAAATGATTATTTTTAAAGACATTTTAAAAAATGGGGGACGTTTATGTATGTAATGCTTCAGCAAACAGTTCCAAAAATAGCTGATCTGGAGGTGAAGGTTGACACACACAATTGTGTGGGCTTCTGTCCAAGACCGTGGATGGCTTCAGAACTTAATTGCCTGCCCTGTGGTCTATCTCCCTGCAGTCCTCATGTTCCCAGTAAAGAGAACAAGGCAATGAAAAGATCTGCTGTCATTGTAATTGATAATGCTGACAGTTTTACACACATCTTGATTTTGGTTTGCTATGAAACCATTCTGGAGTTGAGATAAAAGGGAAGGAGTTCTTTAATATCATGTCTGTGAAGTATTTTCTGACGCACAGTATAGATCCTTGGCTATCACGTGGATACTGCAAAATCCTGTCCCATTGGCCACAGTAGATTGAAACAAGAGTTGAAGGAATGAAAACTAAACTCATGTGGGATGAAGTGGAATCAGACAAATGTCATCATCCACTTCCAGCCAGCATAGCTTCCAAGAATAATAAAAGTAGAAATTGGGGCTGGAGGTAGCTCACTTTCTAGCCTTTCCTGCTTTAGCTCTATATTGCAGCCTTGGCAGGTGTTAATTTTCTTAACATCAGATATAAATATTAAACTATAAATAGCACCCAATATTTAAAGTGACCTTGAATATTTTAGATGATCCAATTTTCATGATTAACTGTTCCTCTGACACTTTAGTATTGCTAATTGAAAACTTACTTTTACTGTCTCCAAAAAGCAACACTTAATTTTTTCCCCCACAGTCATAGCAGGGGCTTTAATATTCATTTCTTAGGAAATGATAAAACAAGTAGGCAAAATATCAGCAAGACATTTAGGATCTGAACACCTATCAAATATCGTCACCCTGTCCTAATTGATTTCTTTTTAGTATTTTTTAATTTTCCAATTACAGTTGATATACAATGTTATATTAGTTTCAGGTGTACAACATAGTGATTAAATATTTATATACCTTATGAAGAGAATACTGATAAATCCAGTACCCATCTGACACAATAGTTATTACAATATTATTGACTATATTCCTTATGTGATACTTTACACCCCATGACTATTTTGTAACTATCAATCTGTATTTCTTAATTCCGTCCCTTTTTTACCCATCCCCCAACCCCTCTCACATCCTGCAAATCTTAAAATGTTCTTTGTATCTATGAGTTTGTTACTGTTTTATTTGTTCATTTATTTTGTTCTTTAGATTCCACTTATAATTGAAATCATATGACATGTGTCTTCCTCTGTCTGACTTACTCTATTCTGCACAATACATTTTATTTATTTATTTTTTAAATTTATTTATTTATTGTTAGTTTCAGGTGTACAGAACAATGCAATAGTTACCCTTTTCACCCTCACAAAGTAACAACCCCCCAC